>NC_038255.2:21964403-22145449 GCF_000004515.6 Glycine max | reverse complement strand
CCCTTTGCATTCAGACACAGTCGTGTCCGATGATACGCAGAGACAAAATTTGGTCATTCTGCACCCTTTGTCATCCAGAGGCGGCGGGCCCGATGACATGCGGAGACAAAATTTGGTCATTCCGCACCCCTTTGCCATTCAGACACAGTCGTGTCCGATGGTACGCAGAGACAAAATTTGGTCATTCTGCACCCTTTGTCATCCAGAGGCGGCGGGCCCGATGACATGCGGAGACAAAATTTGGTCATTCCGCACCCCTTTGCCATTCAGACACAGTCGTGTCCGATGGCGCGCAGAGACAAAATTTGGTCATTCTGCACCCTTTGTCATCCAGAGGCGGCGGGCCCGATGACATGCGGAGACAAAATTTGGTCATTCCGCACCCCTTTGCCATTCAGACACAGTCGTGTCCGATGGCGCGCAGAGACAAAATTTGGTCATTCTGCACCCTTTGTCATCCAGAGGCGGCGGGCCCGATGACATGCGGAGACAAAATTTGGTCATTCCGCACCCCTTTGCCATTCAGACACAGTCGTGTCCGATGGCGCGCAGAGACAAAATTTGGTCATTCTGCACCCTTTGTCATCCAGAGGCGGCGGGCCCGATGACATGCGGAGACAAAATTTGGTCATTCCGCACCCCTTTGCCATTCAGACACAGTCGTGTCCGATGGCGCGCAGAGACAAAATTTGGTCATTCTGCACCCTTTGTCATCCAGAGGCGGCGGGCCCGATGACATGCGGAGACAAAATTTGGTCATTCCGCACCCCTTTGCCATTCAGACACAGTCGTGTCCGATGGTACGCAGAGACAAAATTTGGTCATTCTGCACCCTTTGTCATCCAGAGGCGGCGGGCCCGATGACATGCAGAGACAAAATTTGGTCATTCCGCACCTCTTTGCCATTCAAACACAGTCGTGTCCGATGGCGCGCAGAGACAAAATTTGGTCATTCTGCACCCTTTGTCATCCAGAGGCGGCGGGCCCGATGACATGCGGAGACAAAATTTTGTCATTCCGCACCCCTTTGCCATTCAGACACAGTCGTGTCCGATGGCGCGCAGAGACAAAATTTGGTCATTCTGAACCCTTTGTCATCCAGAGGCGGCAGGCCCGATGACATGCGGAGACAAAATTTGGTCATTCCGCACCCCTTTGCCATTCAGACACAATCGTGTCCGATGGCGCGCAGAGACAAAATTTGGTCATTCTGCACCCTTTGTCATCCAGAGGCGGCGGGCCCGATGACACGCGGAGGTTTACATCATCTTCCGCACTCACAAGATCTGTCATACTGACTTTTGAGTCACGCTGACAGGCGGAAATACCCGAGTGGTTATCCGTATAAACATTCTTTTGCTATCTGTAAGACAGAACGCTTGATAGCATGCAGAGACTGACGTCGTCTTCTGCACCTTTTGTTCCCTCGGTAACAACAAGTCATTTGCATGTGGAGATTTTATGGTCACCCGCGACTCTCGTCAAATCGAGAGGAACGAAATTAGTGTCTTATCTTTACTTTCCTTTTATCTCCAATAAAAGACAAGTAAAGAGAGGCAACTGTCATACCCTAATTTCGTCTGGGGACCTTTGCTTGATGACATGCGACTTTTCTTTGGTCCTTGTGAGGTGCTTGGCACCCATCATTAGGCAATTTGTGAAATTCCAGGACATGCCAGAAAACCAAAAAATATTGATGCACAATCCGTAAGTTTCCGTGACACACCGGAAATCAAATGGAGGCATCGTTGCATAATTAAGTGAGGTTCCGTAACATTCCGTAAGTCAAAAAGGGGATGATTATGTAATCCGCAAGGTTCCGTAACATTACGGAAAGAAAACAAGTATCGTTACGAAATTCGTAAGTTTCCGTAACTTTACGAAAAAAGAATCACCAAAAAAAAAAGCAGAGGGGGTGTACTTAGTAAAAATGGGGGTGCAAATAGCACCCAGGCCCACTTGGGCCCTCCAGAAGATTCCTCCAGAAGGCTGTTGCTTCTGGAGGAAGCAACCTTGCTCGCCTGGGCGAGCTAGGCGGCAAGCATCTCCCCTATTTTGCTATAAATAGGGGAGGAAGTGAAGAAGAAAAGGGTTCAGCCCCTTAGGCACTTCTCTCTCTTTCGAATTTGCTTGGAAAAATTTTTTCCGTGAAGAAAATCTAAGCCGAGGCGCTTCCGAAACGTTTTCGTAACGTTTTCCGTGAAGAATTTCGCAAAGGTTTCAACCGTTCTTCGACGTTCTTCATTCGTTCTTCATCGTTCTTCGATCTTCAACGGGTAAGTACCTTGAACCAAGCTTTTCGATTCATTCTATGTACCCGTGGTGGTCCACATTGTGTTTCGTGTATTTTTATTCTCATTTCATTTACTTTTTATACCCCCTGTTGACGTGCTTAAGCCATTTTACTTAAGTCATTTCTCGCTTAACTTAAAAATAAAATAAATTTCCACCGAACGTTTGAATTGTATGATCCGTAAACTTTGGTTAAAATAAATTCCGACCGTTCGGTCGTGCCGTAACCACGTTGGAAATCAAAAAGAGATAAAATAATAATATAATAACAAAAATATACCTTTTAGTAAAATAAAGCTGAAAATCAACCGGACATTTTCTCTTTGGGATTTCTCATTCTTAACCGAATTGACTAATAACTAAGGTGAAACTAAGGCTAAAATCAACTCGCCTAGTCAAGCTTGTCCACAAAAATAGGTTTTTGAAGTTTGTCATTTCAATTTCTCACTAAGTAAAATGGATCATTTTCAAGGTCCAACGCCTTAAAATGATCACCTCTTAAAGTAAAAAAGAATCACTTGATAAGAAAGAACTACGTAGGTCTGATTTCCTCATCGCAATTGAGGAATACGTATGAGCAAAGGGAAACACCCTTGTCGACCAAAAAAAGAGAAAAATATAAAAAGGGTATAAAGGATATAAGGACTTAAAAGGGAACATAAAAAATCAAGGTCATGTTTGCACATTCGATTAAAGGCTGCCGTCCCTTGGGACGGACGTGTGGGGTGCTAATACCTTCCCTGTGCGTAAATACAACTCCCGAACCTTTCACTTAAAAGTTCGTAGATCGCGTCTTTTCCGGTTTTTCCGACGTTTTCCTCAAATAAACGTTGGTGGCGACTCCGCGCGTATTCCTTTCGTGGAACACGCATCCCGCGAGTCACGCGTCGCCCTCCCGCCGAAGGGTAGGTTGCGACACACATCAACAGATGTGACTCTTCATTTTGAATTTTGAAAATCTTAACGTTTTAAAACCACTGGTAATCGATTACTATAATCTGGTAATCGATTACCAGAGAGTAAAAATCTTTGGTAATGATTTTGTGAAAACTTGTGCTACTCAATGTTTTGAAAAACTTTTTAATACTTATCTTGATTAAGTCTTCTCTTGATTCTTGAATCTTTGAGTCTTGGATCTTGATCTTGATTATTCTTGAATCTTGAATCTTGAATCTTGATTCTTGAAATCAAATTTTCTTTTGATCCTTGAAGTGTTCTTGACTCAATCTTGAACTCAATCTTGAATGTCATCATCTTTGTTATCATGAAGTGATCTTGACTTTTGAGCTTTTTGTCATCATCTTTTTTATCATCAAAACTCCTTGAATCAATCTTGATTCATCATGAAGCTTGCTTCTGCAATCTCCCCCTTTTTTATGATGACAACTTTGAAATCAAAAAACACACACACACACTTTTTCCTAGTTGATCACTCACATAAATTTCCATTCTCCCCCTTTGTTTTTGAGTTTATGATTCATTTGAAATTAAGTTAATTGCTTATTTGAGTTCTTGATTTATTCCCTATTTCTCTCCCCTTTTGGCATCAACAAAAAGCCAAAATGCGTAACAAGTATAAGACAAACATTTACTATTAATCATTCACAAAGCATACATTGAAGAATATAAACCAATCATGAAGCAAGAAACACTAAATTATATAAAAACCACATAGTCATATAATATAATTCATAATTGTTCATTCAAACCATGCAAATAAAGAAATACTAAATTATCCAAATGTCATAATAATATAGATTATTTGGATAAGTCACTAGCATCTAACAGTCCTAATTCTCTTCTAATGTTGTAGAAGGTATCTTTACTTAGTGGTTTTGTGAAAATGTCTGCAAGTTGATTTTTAGTATCTACAAATTCTAAAACAACATCACCTTTTAGAACATGATCCCTAATAAAATGATGTCTAATTTCTATATGCTCGGTTCTAGAGTGAAGAACTGGATTTTTAGATATGTTTATGGCACTTGTGTTATCACATTTTATAGGAATGTGATCTAATACTATTCCATAATCAGATAGTTGTTGTTTCATCCACAGAATCTATACACAACAACTACCAACAGAAATATATTATGCTTCTGCTGTGGATAATGCTACACTATTTTGTTTGTTGCTATTCCAAGAAACAAGAGCGGACCCTATGAATTGACATGTGTCACTAGTACTTTTCCTATCTGTTTTTGATCCAGCAAAATCTGAATCTGAGTATCCTACTAGATTGCATAAAGAATTCTTAGGGTACCATAATCCTAAATTAGCTGTTCCTAATAGATATCTTATGATTCTTTTTATTGCCATTAAATGTGAAAACTTTAGATTTGATTGAAATGTTGCACACATGCATACACTAAACATAATATCTGGCCTACTTGCAGATAAGTAAAGTAGAGATCCAATCATACCTCTATATTTCTTTGGATAAACAGGTTAACCAGATTAATCTTTGTCAAGATAACAACTGGTGTTCATAGGGGTAGCCAAGTGTTTTGAGTTTTCCATTCCAAATCTCTTAATGAGTTCTTTGCAATACTTTTCTTGGTTCACAAAGATTCCATCATTTGTTTGTTTGATTTGTAATCCAAGAAAGTAATTGTTAGACAAGTGGCCTCAGATATCTTAAGAAGGGGGGTTGAATTAAGATATTCCAAACTACTTCCCCAATTAAAAATCTATTTCACTTTTTATTCAAGTTATGAATTCCCTTAATGACAATCTTCTTAAATATTGATTCAAATAAAACAATTTGAATATGAATATAAAGCAATAATAAATAAAGGAGATTAAGGGAAGAGAAAGTGCAAACTCAGATTTATACTGGTTCGACCACACCCTTGTGCCTACGTCCAGTCCCCAAGCAACCCGCTTGAGAGTTCCACTATCTTGTAAATTCCTTTTACAAGTTCTAAACACACAAGGACAATCCTTCCTTTGTGTTTAGAATTCCTTTACAACAAGAGACTCACAGTCTCTTAATCCCTTAGAGAATGAGGAGAAGAAGAAGAATAAATCTCTCTAGAAAGAGATGGATTTTACAGATTGAGTACTCAAATAATTCCTTAATGAATTGCAATTGAATTGGCCAAGGAATTCTTAAGAGGATAAAATGATTTTGCTCTTTGAGAGAATAAACACTTGTTGTTCTGAAAAACTCTGAGCAAATTCGTGTTTATGTCACATATATATAGACCATTGGTGGTCATGAATAAAGCCTTTGAAAAGTTGTGACTCTTAGAATTATTTTTCTGAAAATCTTGTCTGGTAATCGATTACAGTAATTGTGTAATCGATTACAGCTTTTAAAATTTGAATTAAAACGTTTACTAACTGCTGGTAATCAATTACCAAAATTGTGTAATCGATTACACAGTCTAAACTTTCGAATTCAAATTTTAGTGGCTGTTATAAAATATATTTGGCCACTGGTAATCGATTACATCCTCTAGTAATCGATTACCAGAGAGTAAAACCTTTGTAAAACACTTTTTAATTTAAATTACTTGGCCAAACCTTTTGCTAATTCAATTAGGAATTCCCTTCCTAATATACTAGTGATCATCTTGATGTTGTGACTTGTAATCTTGAAGTATTGTCTTGAATTTAATCTTGAAAATCCCATTTACATCAATTGCATCATATCATCATGATCATCATCAAAACATCAAAAGCAATTGCATCTACAGTAATTTAACTCACCCATCATGGACATCTCAAACTCACTTTGCATATCAATAGAAAACTCCTTGCACAAAGATTCATTAGTAGATCCAAAAATTATATCATCAACATAAGTTTGTACCAACAAGATTGTTAGACAAATGGCCTCAGTTATCTTAAGAAGGGGGGGTTGAATTAAGATAACAAGAACTATTCCCCAATTTAAAATTTCGCTCTCTCTTTTTAGATTAACAATGCACCCTTAACATGAATTACTCAAAAGATAATTCAGAATAAACTTATTTAAAGGAAAAAGATAAATAGCAATAAATAAAAGAAGTTTAAGGGAAGAGAGAAATGCAAACTTGATTTATACTGGTTCGGTCACTTCCTGTGCCTACATCCAGTCCTCAAGCAACCCACTTGAGATTTTCCACTCTCTTTGTAAAATCCTTTTACAAAGTCTGAATCACACAGGGACAACCCTTCCCTTGTGTTCAGGAATCCTTTACAACAAGAGACCCTCAGTCTTTTAACCCTTTTTCAGAAGTAAAAAGAAAAGAAGAAGAAATCTCTCTTGAAAGAGACAGATTGTACAATGAAGATCAATCACAATTCCTTATTTCAATATGCAAGTGTTTGACCAAGGAATTCTTTGAGAGGATAAGACATTTCAATTTAGAAAAACTCTCTTAATCTTTTGAGAGGATAAAACTTTTTGGGCTATCAAAAACTCTCTCTTTATTCGTGTTTCCAAGTCACATATAAATAGACCTTTGATGGTCATTCATAAAACATTTGAATAGATGTGACTCTTGAAAGTTATTTTCTGAAAATCTCCTCTAGTAATCGATTACAATAATTGTGTAATCGATTACAGGCTTTAATATTTGAATTAAAACATTTATTAACTGCTGGTAATCGATTACCAATATGGTGTAATCAATTACACAGTCTAAAATTTGAATTCAAATATTTAGTAGCTGTTGTAAACCATTTTTGGCCACTGGTAATCGATTACATCCTCTGCTAATCGATTACCAGAGAGTAAATCTCTTGAAAAACACTTTTTAACTCAAATTACTTGGCCAAACCTTTTGCTAAATCAATTAGGAATTCCCTTCCTAAAATACTAGTGATCATCTTGATGTTGTGGCTTGTATTCTTGAATCATTGTCTTGAATTTAAACTTGAAAAGCCCATTTGCATCATTTGCATCAAATCATCATGATCATCATCAAAACACCAAAGTCATTTGCTTTTACAAAGATATCATTATCCTTCTTTTTTATGAATAAGGTGGTATCTACTTTCCCTCGAGTGAAATTCTTTTCTAATAGGAATTTACTTAATCTTTCATACCAAGCCCTAGGTGCTTATTTTAAGCCATAAAGTGCCTTCTTTAATCTATAGACATGGTCTAATTTTTGTGAGTCTTCAAACCCAGGAGGTTGTTCCACATATACCTCCTCTTGAATCAGACCATTTAAGAAAGCACTCTTGACATCCATTTGATATAGTTTAAAATTCATAATAGATGCATATGCTAATAGCATCCTAATGGCTTCTAATCTAGCTACAGGTGAAAAATTTTCTTCATAGTCTATACCTTCTTCTTGGTTATATCCTTTTGCTACAAGTCTAGCTTTATTTCTAATTACTATACCATTTTCATGCAATTTATTTCTAAATACCCACTTAGTTCCTATGATTGGATAATCTAAAGGTTTTTCAACTAATTCCTATACATCATTTCTTTCAAATTGATTTAATTCTTCTTGCATAGCCACTATCCAATGGTCATCTATAATAGTTTCCTTAAAGTTTTTAGGTTCTATTAATGAAACAAATTCCATATTATTGCATAAATCTTTGAGAGGGTGTCTAGTTGTTACCCCTTTTGAGATATCACCGATGATGTTGTCAAGAGAATGATTTCTTGAAGTTTTCCATTCTTTGGGAAGATTATCATTTTCTTGTGCTGTGTCGACTTGATCATCCTTGTTTTACATCATGTCTCTTTCTTTTTAAATTTCTTTCTTCATGTTGTGTATCTTCCAAAGAATCTGCAATATCATCAAGAAACACCTCTCTCGGGGAGGTAATATTAGTTTCATCAAAAGTAACATCTATTGATTCCTCAATTGTCATGGTTCTTTTGTTGTATATTCTAAATGCTTTACTATGTAAGGAATACCCCCAAGGAAGATACCCTCATCTTCCTTAGCATCAAACTTTCCTAGTCTCTCTTTACCATTGTTTAGAACAAAACATTTACATCCAAAAACATGTAAATGAGAAATGTTTGGTTTTCTATTGTTAAAAAGTTCATATGGGGTTTTCTTAAGAATGGGTCTGATTAAGGCTTTGTTCATAATATAACATGCGGTGTTAACCGCTTCTGCCTAAAAGTATTTTGGAAGTGGTGTGTCATTTAAAAGAGTTCTAGTAATTTCTTCTAGGGCTCTATTTTTCCTTTCTACTACTCCAGTTTGTTGGGGTGTCCTAGGTGCAGAAAAGTTGCGTTCTATGCCATATTCATCACAAAACATTTCAAAATGATTGTTTTCAAATTCACCTCCATGATCACTTCTTATGGAGATAATTTTGAGATTCTTTTTGTTTTGAATGACTTTGGCAAGTCTTCTAAATGCATGAAATGCATCATTTTTATGAGTAAGAAATATAGTCCAAGTATATCTAGAATAGTCATTAACAATTACTAATGCATACTAACTTCCACCAAAACTCATGACTCTAGATGGTCCAAACAAATCCATGTGCAATAATTGTAATGGTTGAGTGGTAGAAACAATATTTTTAGATTTAAAAGACACTTTTGTTTGTTTACCTTTTTGGCAGGCATCACATAACTTATCTTTTTCAAATTTTAATTTTGGTAAACCAATAACTAGATCTTTTGAAATTAATCTATTTAGATGATCCATGTTAATATGAGCAATTCTCTTATGCCATAACCATGGATCACAATCTTTACTTAAAAGGCATCTATCATTTTCAGATTTTTGTTTTAAATCAATCATGTAAACATTATTTTCTCTAAAACCTATATGCTCAATATCTTTGTCATGCTCATGCTTGATAACACCTTTTTCAGAATCAAAAGATACTTTATATCCTCTATCACATAATTGACTAACACTTAATAGACTATGCTTCAAACCTTCAACAAGCAACACATTTTCAATAGGAGTAGAAGAATTCATACCTATTTTACCGATTCCAATAATTTTGCCTTTGTTGTTGTCACCATATGTAACGTGTCCACTTTTCTTAGGAGAAATGGTTGTAAATTTGGATACATCTCCCATCATATGCTTGGAACATCTACTATCGATATACCACTTCTTCCTTACAAAATTTTCTTTGTTGTTTTCATGAGATTTTCTCATGAGAAACAAGTTGGCTTGGTCTTCATCATAATCTTGAAATGATTTCAGATTTGACATGTTCTTGAAAATACTTTTGAAAAACAAAGAATTTAAAGAGGCCATGAATCTTGAAGTTGTTAAACTTTCTCTAAGATACCTGCTCTGATACCACTTGTTGGATCAAGTGGCCTCAGAATAATTAAGAAGGGGGAGTTGAATTAATTATTCCAAAACCTTTACTAATTAAAAATTTACTCTTCTTAGGATTTTACTATGTTGTTAAGAAAATAAAGAATAGAAAAGAAACTTAACCAAAAGTAAAAGGGGAAATTAAAGTGCACAACGGAAACTGAAAGAGTAGGGAAGAAGAAGATAAACACACAAGAGTTTTATACTGGTTCGGCAACAACCCGTGCCTACATCCAGTCCCCAAGCGACCTGCGGTCCTTGAGATTTCTTTTCAACCTTGTAAAAATTCTTTTACAAGCA
Source organism: Glycine max (assembly GCF_000004515.6). NCBI lineage: Eukaryota > Viridiplantae > Streptophyta > Magnoliopsida > Fabales > Fabaceae > Glycine > Glycine max. Next base: position 22,135,601 of record NC_038255.2, on the reverse strand, counting down.
AATATCCACAAGGGATGTACCCTCCCTTGTTCTCTTTGAACAACCTAGTGGATGTACCCTCCACTAGAACTGATCCACAAGAGATGTACCATCTCTTGTTCTCAGTCAACAACCCAAGTAGATGTACCATCTACTTGTACCACAAAGGATGTACCCTCGAATGTGTTAAGACAAAGTTCTCAGGTGGTTAGTCCTTTGAAACTTTGTGAAGGGGGAAACAAAAGAATTCTCAGGCGGTTAGTCCTTTGAAATCTTTTGTTTATGGGAAAGGGAAGAATCAAAAGAATTCTCAAACTGTGTCGTTTTGAATTCTTTGACAAGGGAGAACGGAGACACAAAAGAATTCAGGCGGTTAGTCCTTCGTTCTTTTGGAAAAGGGAGAAGAGAGATACAAAAAGAATTCAGGCGGTTAGTCCTTGGCGAATTATTTTTGGCAAAGGGAGAAGAGAATGAAAAAGATGAATAGCACAAGTTTTTGATCAAAGAACATTTCTTGAAAGAAAAATTTTTTAACAAAAACTTTTAGAAAGATAAAGAGAAATGAAACCAGAAAGTTTTGTTGAAAGAAATGAAAGAAGATGTTGAAAGATAGAATGATTGAAATAGATTATTGATATGAATGTAATTGTTGTTCTTTTGTTTCATGCCAAGGTCACATATTTATAGTTTCTTGATGAATCAAGTCAAAACTTGTAACTCTTGGCAATTTCTTTAAAAACAAATCACTTAAAAACATATGGCTTTTGAAAGAATCTTCAGAAATAAGTCACTTGAAGAAATGTGACTTTTGGAAATGAATTTTTTGAAATCAGTCACTGGTAATCGATTATCATAAAGGTGTAATCGGTTACACATCAACAGATGTGACTCCTCATTTTGAATTTTGAAAATCTTAACGTTTTAAAACCACTGGTAATCGATTACTATAATCTGGTAATCGATTACCAAAGAGTTTTACTCTTTGGTAATGATTTTGTGAAAACTTCTTGTGCTACTCAATGTTTTGAAAAACTTTTTAATACTTATCTTGATTAAGTCTTCTCTTGATTCTTGAATCTTTGAGTCTTGGATCTTGATCTTGATTATTCTTGAATCTTGAATCTTGATTCTTCATTCTTGAAATCAAATTTTCTTTTGATCCTTGAAGTGTTCTTGACTCAATCTTGAATGTCATCATCTTTGTTATCATGAAGTGATCTTGACTTTTGAGCTTTTTGTCATCATCTTTGTTATCATCAAAACTCCTTGAATCAATCTTGATTCATCATGAAGCTTGCTTCTATAATAGTATGAGTTCTTGTGTTGTCCCAGTGATTTTGGTCCCTAAAAAGGATGGGACATGGCTGTAGAAGCAAGCTTCATGATGATGAATCAAGATTGAGTCATGGAGTTTTGATGATGCCAAAGAATCAAGAGTCAAGCAAATTCCAAAGATTCAAGAATGAAGCTCCAAGAATCAAGATCAAGATTCAAGACTCAAGATTCAATAATCAAGAGAGGACTCAATTAAGATAAGTATTAAAAAGTTTTTTCAAAAACTGAGTAGCACATGAATTTTTCTCAAAACCTTTTACCAAAGAGTTTTTACTCTCTGGTAATCGATTACTAGATTATTGTAATCGATTACCAGTAGCAAAATGGTTTTCAAAAAGCTTAAAAACTGAATTTATAACGTTCCAATTAATTTCAAAATGCTGTAATCGATTACAAGTATTTGGTAATCGATTACCAGTGTGTTTGAATGTTGAAATTCAAATTCAAATGTGAAGAGTCACATCCTTTCACATAAAAGCTTTGTGTAATCGATTACACTTATTTGGTAATCAACTACCAGTGACTGTTTCTGAATAAATCAAAAGATGTAACTCTTCAAAAGGTTTTTGACTTTTTCAAATTGGTTTTAAGTTTTTCTAACAGTTATAACTCTTCTAAATGGTGCTCTTGGCCAAACCTGAAGAGTCTATAAATGCTAGGCTTTGATTTGCTTTCCAATACACTTTTTACACTTATTCATACAATCTTTTACAAGCCTTGAATCTCTTTGAACTTCTTCTTCTTCTTTGTACCAAAAGCTTTCCGAAGTTTTCTGGTTTTCTAAACCTTGAAAACTTGTGCTATTCATTTTTTCATTCTCTTCTCCCTTTGCCAAAAAGAATTCGCCAAGGACTAACCGCCTGAATTCTTTTTGTGTCTCTCTTCTCCCTTTTCCAAAAGAACAAAGGACTAACCGCCTGAATTTTTTTGTGTCTCCCTTCTCCCTTGTCAAAGAATTCAAAATGACACAGTCTGATAATTCTTTTGATTCTTCCCTTTCCCTAATACAAAAGTGTTCAAAGGACTAACCGCCTGAGAATTCTTTTGTTTCCCCATTCACAAAGTATCAAAGGTTTAACAGTCTGAGATCTTTGTCTTAACACATTGGAGGGTACATCCTTTGTGGTACAAGTAGAGGGTACATCTACTTGGGTTTGACTGAGAACAAGAGAGGGTACATCTCTTGTGGATCAGTTCTAGTGTAGGGTACATCCACTAGGGTTTCAAAGAGAACAAGGGAGGGTATATCCCTTGTGGATCTTTGCTTGTAAAACTCTTGGGTGTTTGTCTCCTTCTTCCCTACTCTTTTACTTTCCGCTGTGCATTTTAATTTCCGCTTATACTTTCTGTTAAGTTTCTCTTCTACTCCTTATTCTCTTAACAACTTAGTAAAAGCCTTAGAAGAGTAATTTTTTAATTAGTAAAGGTTTAGGAATAATTAATTCAACCCCCCCCCCCCCGTTCTTAATTATTCTTAGGCCACTCGATCCAACAATGGCGCACGTGTTCCGATTGTAGAGTCCTTAATAACATCACCATTAAATATAGGCATCCTATACCCAGGCTTGATGAATTTCATGGTGCATGTTACTTCTCTAAAATCGATTTAAAAAGTGGATACAATCAAATTAGGATTAGAGAAGGGGATGCATGGAAAACTGCTTTTAGAACAAAATATGGTTTATATGAATGGTTGGGTATGCCTTTTGGCCTAACTAACGCTCCTAGCACTTTCATGAGATTAATGAACCATATCTTGAGAGAGTTCATAGGAAAGTTCATTGTGGTGTACTTTGATGATATTATTATCTATAGCACTTCACTTGATTTGCATATTGATCATTTAAAATTTGTCCTGTGTGTGCCTAGAGAAGAACAATTGTATGCCAATCTTGAAAAATGCATCTTTTGTACTAACCATGTTGTGTTTCTTGGATTTGTTGTAAGTTCAAAAGGAGTGCAATTTGGTGAGGAGAAGGTTAGGGCTATTCAAGAATGGCCTACACCTAAGTCTGTGACTGAGGTGAGGAGTTTTCCTGGCTTAGCAAGTTTTTATAGATGATTTGTGAAGGATTTTAGCACGTTGGCAGCACCACTCAATGAAGTGCTCAAGAAAAATGTTGGTTTCAAATGGGAAGAGAAACAAGAAGAAGCTTTCAATGTTCTTAAGCATAAGCTAACTAATGCCCCCATACTTGCGTTGCCAAACTTTCAAAAAATCTTTTGAAATTGAGTGTGATGCTTCAAATATTGGGATTAGGGCTGTTTTGATGCAAGAAGGTCATCCAATTGCTTATTTTAGTGAAAAGTTAAGTTGTCCTACCCTTAACTATTCAACTTATGATAAGGAGTTGTATGCCTTAGTACGGGCTTTGAAAACATGGCAACACTACCTTTATCCCAAGGAATTTTTCATTCATAGTGACCATGAGTCCCTCAAATATATCAAGGGGCAAGGAAAGCTTAACAAAAGTGATGGAAGCTTGCTTGTGGAGCTTCTATGGAGGCTGGATCTTTGAGCTTCAATGAGGTCCTTTAATGGTGGTTTTCCACCATGGAGATGCAGCAGAAGACAAAGGAGAAGAGGTGAGAGGAGGCGCCATCCACTAGGGAATAAGCCATGGAAGAAGGAGCTTCACCACCAAGATGAGTCTTGGATAAGAAGCTTGGAGAGGATGCTTCAATGGAGGAAAAGAAAGAGGGAGAAAAAGAGAGAGGGGGGAGCACGAAATTGAAGGAAGAAAAAAAAAGGGAGAGAAGTTGAACTTTGAGTTATGTCTCACAAGACTCTCATTCATCAAAGTTAAAACAAGTGTTACACATGCTTCTATTTATAGACTAGGTAGCTTCCTTGAGAAACTTTCTTAAGAAAACTTCCTTGAGAAGCTTCTTTGAGAAAACTTCCTTGAGAAGCTAGAGCTTAGCTACACACACCCTTATAAAAACTAAGCTCACCTCCTTGAGAAGCTTCCTTGAGAAGCTAGAGCTTAGCTACACACACCCATCTAAAAGCTAAGCTCACCTCCTTGACAAAATACATGAAAATACAAAAAAAGTCCCTACTACAAAGACTACTCAAAATGCCCTGAAATACAAGGCTAAAACCCTATACTACTAGAATGGCCAAAATACAAGGCCCAAAAGAAGGAAAAACCTATTCTAATATTTACAAAGAAGAGAGGACCCAACCTTGGTCCATGGGCTCAGAAATCTACCCTAGGATTCATGAGAACCCCAAGGCCTTCTTTAGTAGCTCTAGCCCAAGCCTCTTGGAGTCTTCTATCCAATACCCTTGGGGGTAGGATTGCATCATCCCCTCCACCTTGGAAAGGATTTGACCTCAAATCCCGAGGTTTTTCATACTCTGGGCTCCTTCCCTCGACACCTGTAAAAAGAATAAAAACATATGTATTAGTGGTGTTGGGTATGTTAGAGTTGGGTAAGGTTTGAAAACTCCTTTCATGGACATCTTTCCATGAGGGAACATGGTTCCTCACCAACTCAATGAGTGGTGCTACAAGTATAGAAAAATATGGGACAAACCTTTTGTAAAAGTTTGTTAAGTCATGGCAGCCCCAGATTTCCCTTATATTTGGTGGAGTGGGCCAATCAGGAATGACCTTTATTCTCTTAGGGTCCGTGGGAACCCCTTGATCACTATTTAAAAAATTAAGGAATGTAATGCAATAAAGCGTACCTTTTTCTGTATTTTAATGTTGATTATTCCTACAAAAAAATACGACAAACCTAAGGTGTCCCATATGAGCACCTAAGTTTGTATTAAAACCAAAAATAAGAACAAACCTACCTAATGAGTCCCTATGTACATGAATCATGAAGACGTTGGGTGCATGAATGATTTTACAAAAGAGGGTTGCAACACTCAAAAAATTCATCATATCACTTATTGTAGGGATTTGGTGCCTAATAATACCTATTTTGGGCACCAACAAAGCACAAGGATTTAAGCTCTTACGAACCAAACCCTCATCCAACAACTTCTTTACTTGAGGAATAACCTCAAGCCCAAGAGGTGTGGCAATGCTAACAAGTGTCTTTTTACAAAGGAGAAGATGTGGAGGTTGTCTAAGAGGGGAAGTTTCTTTAATATTTGTCTTTATTTCAAAATGACTTTCCTTCTTAACTAACCTCTTGGAGGAGACACTTACCTCCTTACACTCCTCATTAACCATTACAGGTTGTCCTTCTTCTTGGGGGTAGATTTCTTCACTAGACTCTTCCCCTTTTGCTTCTTCACTTTCACTAGAGGAAGGTGATGTAGTAGCCTCATCTTGGCTACTATAAATGTCTTTGCTCCTCATAATCATGGTTTTTGTGGTGGGGCATTGAGAAGTAATGTGTCCTCTTCCAAGACATTTAAAGCACTTTATAGAGCTAGTATTCTCTTGCATACTAGCCTTAGGGGCTTGCTTTTCTATTGTCTTCCCCTTATCATCTTTGGGCTTAGAAGGTGTCACCCCTAAGATGCCTTGACCTTGGTCTTTCTTTGGATAAGAGTGAGAGCCATAAGATTTTGATGTAGACTTCTTTTTAAGTTGTTGCTCTACCCTTATTTCCCAAACTAAGTTAGCCTCTACATTGTCCTTCCCATGGAAGTATGGGAGGTTAATGTTAGCCTCTTGAGGCTTTCTTTCCTTTTCTCTTCTATGGGAGTGAGGTCTAAGATGTGACCTATGCCTTCCTTCATAATAGTCACGAAGTTCTTCATAGGCTCTTGCAAGAGTTATGACTACTATAGGAGGCATGTTTTTCTCTTTTCATTTCTTTCATTATTTTTCTTCTTTCTTCCTCTCTTATTTTCTTTCTTTCATCTTGACTTATTTCTTCCACTTTTTTTTTCCTTTTTCTTTTCTCTCTTGTTTTTCTTTCCATAACTTGAGGGAACTCAACTCATCTAAGATTCTAGCTAAAGGGTCTTTATGACTAGTACCCTCGCCATTAACACTAGATGAATGATGACTCATGTTGGTTCCTAAGTTGTGGTTCTTTCTTGTTTGAGGTTTGAAAACAAAAGGTAAAAGAAACTATGGTTGAAACTAGCCAAAATAAACACTAAAAAAGGTGTGAAAGATAAGGGAAAAAACTAATTGGTAAAATGCAAGCTATCTAGGTGGTTTGACAATGGAAGGTAAAGGAAATAAGCTATGAAAGTAAGCAAGAAAAGTAAACTAGGTGAATCCTAAGAGTGTTTGGATGACTACATTCAAGGTTCCCAACAAAACACTCACTATCCTAAGGAAAAATTGCCTAAAATTATTACACACAAATGGAAGTTTGGTAACCTATTGGAGGCTCCCAACACACTTCCAATGAAAGGCCTTTTTGTTACAAAACTTGAAAGCAATGAAGGTAAGTAAATTTAAAATTACAAAATTACAAAACGGTCCTCAATTTTGGTGGTTGTTCTCTTTTTGGTGATTCACTCAATTTGGAGTGCTTCTTAGTCCAATAGCTCTTAAGGTGGTTGGCCCCTTTCTTCTTGACTCAAATTCTTCAAGGGATGGCACCAATCCTCCTTCCAATTCCCTATATGGCAACCCACAAACAAGGAAACAAAGAGACAAGCAATAACCAAAGACCAAAAAAAATGAAATGAAAGATAAACCAATGGAATTTTAACAAGACAATTTTTCAAGGATTACTCAACAATTAAAGCAATGAAAAGGACATAGAAGCAAGCTAGGACTCAAAGAGAAACTTAGAATGGCTCTAGAATAGAGTAAAAAAAACTATAAAAAAAAATGACTCAACAAACCTCTAGCTTTGCCACTTGTTTTCACAGTAATTTTCAATTGAAATGTCGGAACTAAGACTGGTATAACATAGGCACCAATTATAGAATAAATTTTGAGCCAAAACAACAAGCACACTTCCCTTTCACTTTTTTTTCCTGGATACTGATTTTTCTGCCAACTTGTGTGATTTTTATTATTTTTTCCTTTTATCCAAATCACTTGGTTCTTTTTTTATAACTTTTTCCAGATGTCTAGCAAATTCATTAAAAATTCAGCTCAAAATTCGAAGTAACCAATTCTCAGTAATTTTTACAAGTTTGTATGTCCAAGCTGCCAGCACCAGCGATTTTTTTTTAAGCATGGTATATTGATTGCCTTGGGCTTACTTTCAACCTTCCTATGTATGTTGAACTCACTAGGATTGTTTACCACAGTTTTAGGAGTTCAATATTCACTTAGGATCAACATTTCAGCCAGCAATTCAATCACCAAAACTCAAATTCACAATAGACACAATCAAAAGGAAACCTAAAAGTTCAAGAAAAGATTCTCAATCAAAGACTCTCTAAGAATTTTGCATGAACATGTTAAGGACTAATTAACATGAAATATTTGACTCAAATCAAATAATAAGCTAAATTAATTTCATACACTCATGAACAAATGAGTTAGACAAAGAAACAAGAAAAAAAAATTCAGCACAACATAAGAAATCTTATGTGACAAGTTTCATGACTTCTATGACAAAACTGCAATAGGTGAACAAGTCACTCTAGATTTTTACGATTTTCTTCTACTTTAATATTTTTGTAAGAATTTTATGGTTTAGGTTTCAGCCACAAAAAATAACAAGACAAAACTCAAAGGAACCTAAACTCAACACAATTCATGGTTCAAGAACAAGAACAAGAAATTTGAACCATAGAAAATCAAATCTAGCTTCTATAGCAAGTTTAATTGGTGGAAACTCTAAAGAATCATGTTAAAAACATTTATCACAAGACATGTGAGGAGATACATGGAGAAAAAAATGAAGAAACAACAATGGAAGAGAAGGAAAAGCAAAAAAATTAATGGAGGTTTAAGGAGCACCTACTTGAAGTTCTTGTGCTCTGATTACCACTTGATGGAATCTTGCTTGTGTAGCTTCTATGGAGGCTGGATCTTTGAGCTTCAATGAGGTCCTTTAATGGTGATTTTCCACCATGGAGATGCAGCGGAAGACAAAGGAGAAGAGGTGAGAGGAGGCGCCATCCACTAGGAAATAAGCCATGGAAGAAGGAGCTTCACCACCAAGATGAGCCTTGGATAAGAAGCTTGGAGAGGATGCTTCAATGGAGGAAAAGAAAGAGGGAGAGAAAGAGAGAGGGGGGAGCACGAAATTGAAGGAAGAAAAAAAAGGGAGAGAAGTTGAACTTTTAGTTGTGTCTCACAAGACTCTCATTCATCAAAGTTACAACAAGTGTTACACATGCTTCTATTTATAGACTAGGTAGCTTCCTTGAGAAGCTTTCTTAAGAAAACTTCATTGAGAAGCTTTCTTAAGAAAACTTCCTTGAGAAGTTTCTTTGAGAAAACTTTCTTGAGAAGCTAGAGCTTATCTACACACACCCTTCTAAAAACTAAGCTCACCTCCTTAAGAAGCTAGAGCTTAGCTACACACACCCATCTAAAAACTAAGCTCACCTCCTTGACAAAATACATGAAAATACAAAAAAAAGTCTCTACAACAAAGACTACTCAAAATGCCTTGAAATAGAAGGCTAAAACCCTATAGTACTAGAATGGCCAAAATACAAGGCCCAAAAGAAGGAAAAACCTATTCTAATATTTACAAAGAAGAGTGGATCCAACCTTGACCCATGGGCTCAAAAATCTACCCTAAGGTTCATGAGAACCCTAGGGCCTTCTTTAGTAGCTCTAGCCCAAGCCTCTTGGAGTCTTCTATCCAATATCCTTGGGGGGTAGGATTGCATCAAAAAGGCATGCGAAGTGGGTGGAATTCCTAGAGCAATTCCCTAATGTTATCAAACATAAAAAGGGAAAAGGTAATATTGTAGCCGATGCTCTTTCTCGGCATCATGCATTACTTTCTATGCTTGAAACAAAATTGATTGGTCTTGAATGTTTGAAAAGAATGTATGAAAATGATGAAACTTTTGGAGAAATTTTTAAAAATTGTGAAAAATTTTCAGAAAATGGTTTCTTTAGACATGAAGGCTTTCTTTTCAAAGAAAACAAATTGTGTGTGCCTAAATGTTCTACAAGAAACTTGCTTGTTTGTGAAGCACATGATGGAGGTTTAATGGGGCATTTTGGGGTCCAAAAGACTCTAGAAACATTGCAAGAACATTTTATTGGCCTCATATGAAAAAGGATGTGAAGAAATTTTGTGAACATTGCATTGTATGTAAAAAGGCAAAGTCAAAGGTAAAGCCTCATGGATTGTATACTCCATTACCAATTCCGGAGTATCCTTGGATTGATTTATCCATGGATTTTGTTTTGGGGCTGCCAAAAACAATCAGTGGTAGAGATTCCATTTTTGTGGTCATTGATAGGTTTCCTAAAATGGCTCATTTTATTCCATGTAAAAAAGTTGATGATGCTTCCCATGTGGCTGATTTGTTTTTCAAGGAGATTGTGAGACTCCATGCTTTGCCAAGGAGCATTGTTAGTGATAGGGACTCTAAGTTCCTAAGCCATTTTTGGAGGACTTTGTGGGGCAAGTTGGGCACTAAATTGTTATTTTCAACCACTTGTCACCCACAAACCGATGGGCAAACGGAAGTTGTTAATAGGACATTGGGAACTTTGCTTAGGATAGTTTTGAGGAAGAACTTAAAAACTTGGGAAGCTTGTTTACCCCATGTTGAGTTTGCTTACAATAGAGTTGTTCATAGCACTACTAATTGTTCTCCTTTTGAAGTTGTTTATGGTTTTAACCCACTAACTCCTCTTGATCTTTTGCCTATGCCTAATGTTTCTGTTTTTAAGCATAAAGAAGGTCAAGCAAAGGCGGACTATGTGAAGAAGCTTCATGAGGGAGTCAAAGATCAAATTAAGAGGAAAAATAAAAGCTATGCTAAACAAGCCAACAAAGGGAGAAAGAAGGTTGTCTTTGAACCCGGAGATTGGGTTTAGGTGCACATGAGAAAAGAAAGGTTTCTGGAACAAAGGAAATCAAAGCTTCAACCAAGGGGAGATGGACCATTTCAAGTGCTTGAAAGAATCAATGACAATGCTTACAAAGTTGAGCTACCCGGTGAGTATAATGTTAGTTCCACCTTCAATGTCTCTGACTTAACTCTTTTTTATGCAGATGGAGAATTCAATTTGAGGACAAATCCTTCTCAAGAGGGAGAGAATAATGAGAACATGACCAAGAGCAAGGGCAAGGATCCACTTGATGGACTTGGAGGACCTATGACATGGGCTAGAGCAAGGAAAGCCAAGGAAGCTCTTCAACAAGTGATGTCCATACTATTTGAATACAAGCCCAAGTTTCAAGGAGAAAAGTCCAAGGTTGTGAGTTGTATCATGGCCCAAATGGCACCACTTTGTCTGAATTTTATAGTGTAGTTTGTCTAAATAATGGCCCAATCCTTGTAAAGTTGCCTGACCAAAAATATGTTTTGGGTTAATCAACTAAAAGGGATTTAGTCAGGTTTAGTTCAAGTTGTAATAAGGGTCCAATTGGTAACCTAGGCATCAGCCTTTTGGGAGATCAAATGGTGGCTGACTTGATGGCTATTGCGGGTGACTTTTGGTTGCCACAATTTCAGTTACACTCAGCCATTAAGTTCTTTTAATTCCTTAGGTTAATGGCATTAAGTTCTTTTAATTCTAGGTTAGTGGATCATTACTAAAATCTGATGTAAAGCTTCTATATAAGCTGAACCATTTTATCAATAAACATAAGTTGAGTTTTATTCAGAAAATTAGAGTTTATCTCTTTTATCTTAGTGAGAGTGATTCTCCTAAGTTCTTGAGTGATTCAAGAACACCCTAGCTATATCAAAGGACATTCACAACCTTTTTGTGTTGCTCTCGCTGGAAAGAGTGATTATTTCCTTCTTTTCATCTTCAACCTTGTTCTATCAAACCACAATTCCAAAAAATCCACTTCTGCCCAGAATTATTCCGTGGCCATAACTCCCATTTTACGCGCTCAAATTAAGTGATTCTTGAGCCTAAATTGAATTTAAAAATGAGATCTTTCACCTCATTTTGGAATCACCTCATTTGGAGCCCTGTAGCTTGAGTTATTGCCATATCTATATTTTTGTCCAGTCACCACTTAACCTACGTTTTTTTTTTCATTTCATTCTTCCATTTTATGCCAAGAACCACCTTATTAAGGCCCACGAAATTAGCCACCGCCCAACCCTTAAATCTTGCCAATTTTCCATCCTTTCCTTAATCAATTTCTGCATTTTCCATCAAGGTTTAATCCTAGACGATCCTAAGTTAGCCTTTGTGCAATGAAGGTTCATATCAGTGATCAAGTCCTCGTACCTATTATTGTTCAAGACACAACTCCAGTAATAGAAGACAATGTTCAAACTATTGACATTGTTCCAAAACAAGACAACAATGAGGTTCTCCCTCAAATACCTTTAGAGCAACGTCAAGAAGTGCATTAAGGAGATCCATTAGAGAGAGGAGAAGTGCAATCTCAAATGATTATATTATACTTCTCGAAGAACATGAGGATGACGTTGGTTTGACAGAGGATGATCCAGTCAACTTTTGTCAAGCTATGCGCAGTTCTAACTCTCAAAAATGGATTGACACCATGAAGGATGAGATGAAGTCTATGAAAGACAATGAAGTTTGGGATCTAGTTGAATTACATGAAGGTGTGAAACCTATTGGTTGTAAATGGATATTTAAAAGCAAGAAGGATTCAAAGGGTAATATCGAGAGATATAAGGCTGCAGTGGAACCTATTAGAACTTTTAGATTACAATTAAAAACTACATCTTATTTGAATTTATTTGAGACTTTTGTTGTACCTTCTTTTAGACGAAATTTGATTTCTATTTCTAGTTTGGACAAATTTGGATTTTCTTGTTCATTTAGAAATAATAAAGTTATTCTCTACCTAAATTCAAATATGGTTGGTTCTGGTTCTTTAATTGATAATCTTTACATGCTTGATGTTGTTAGTTCCTATAATGAAATACTGCAAATAAGTTCATGTGGTACAAAATGAAAGTTGAATGAGAATTCAACCACCTTATGGCATAAGCGTTTAGGCCATATCTCTAAACAGAGAATTCAAAGACTTGTGTTGGATGAAATTCTTGACCCTTTGAATTTATCGGATTTTGAGGTCTATGTTGAATGCATAAAGGAAAAACCAACAAACATAAGGAAATTAGGTGCCGAAAGAGTTAAAGAAATCTTAGAACTAGTGCATACAAACATTTGTGGTCCCTTAATTTTATTAAATTAGTTAATTAAATCTTATTTAAAAGATGAGGAAGTACAAACTAAGATACCAGACTTGTGCTAATTAACATAATTTTGTGCTACTCTATTTTGAAACTGCTAGTGTTTTAACTTTTTACTTTTGTTTTAAAACTTGTGGTTGCTTTAGAATTTTAATATGTAATTGTGTATTTTTTTGGCTTAATTATCAATTTGGTTCCTAATTTTTAAAAAAAGATTCAATTTGATTTCTAAATTTTTAAAAGATTCAATTTGGTAATTTCCATCCAATTAAACTAACATCATTAGGATCATGGTTATCAAACTTTCGAGTTAACTCGCTAACTCTTACGAGTTTACGAGTCCACTTGTCCTTTGTGAGTTGACTCTTGAGTAAACTCTTTTTTTAGTAGACTTTGGGCAAACTCTATAAACTCTAAATAAACTCGGTAGACTCTCGAGTTTATCACCGAGTCAACGAGTTAACAAGTTAAAAAAATTAGACCAAAATGTAAGTCATTTTTTTAGTTTTTTGTCTTTATAATTCATCATACCTTTATTTAGTATATTATTCTCAAATAAAAAATTCTCAACTTTAATAATATCAAACCCTTATTCTCTAATAACATCAAACTCTCGATGAGAATGATCTACCACTACTATAACTTCTGCAAGTTATTATCTAGTAGTTATGTATTATAACTAGACTTGGTTATTTAAATATTCTGAACATTATGATTTACTATTTTACTTTATTATATTGTTAAAATGTTTAATTAGTATGTTATTTATAGATACTTTGTTATTATTTTTATATGAAGTAGACTCTTACGAGTCTACGAGTTGAGTCACGAGTCGAGTCGGAACTCTCACGAGTCTGCGTAAACTCTCGAGTTTGATAACCTTGATTAGGATTGAGAATTACAAACAGTTTTTATCGGTCATTAGATTTATTATTATTTTAAAAAATAAAACATCACTAAATCTGAGAATTTATCTACGAATTTTTTATTTATTGGTCCATGTTCCTCCTCTTCGTCATCTCCATCCCTATCACGTTGCACTTCCTTTGATCTCTCTCTCTTACTCTTTTCTCTTCTCATCTCATAACTAAGCATAATGAATCGTGTTTCTTTCACTTTCACTGCTAAGGAAATTCCTGTCTTGGAGAGCATTGTCGGCAAAATAAATGGTTTTCTATTGTATTATTGTATATGTATATGTCTCTCTCCAAGGTTGATTTGAATGTTGTTGACTGATTTTAATGTTTATTTTTATGCAGGATTATTAGTGATAATCTCTATTTTTATGTATGTTATTGTGATGAAGGAAAGTCAAGACGAAACAATTAAGGGGTGTTCGATTTGGTTATTTTCTATTTTCATTTTCACTGAAAATATAAAATGTTGATAGAAATGTGTTTGGTTGAATTTTTGTTTTCATTTTCAGTGAATATTTTCTAAAACGAACCAAAAACTGGAAACAATAAAATCTCGTTTTCAGTTGAAACCAGGAACCTCATTTTGGGTAAAATGAAAACGCGGTGGCAAGAAATATAATTTTAAGCAAATCTAAAAATATATTTCCTTCTGAAAAACGTATTTTTAGTGTTTTTATTTCTTGAAAGCAGAAAACAAAAAGTCAAACCAAACATATTTTCAAAATTCTAATCTTTAGAAAATGAAAATAGTTTTCAGAAAATGAAAACAGAAAATAAAAATAAAAATGGAATACACCCTTAGAGGCTCAATGAACAAACCTGATAGCGTGCTACGTGTCAGAGGATCTGTTCCTTGACAATTAGGACAATTCTTACGTCACTGGATTCCTTTCCTCCCCCCGCGGCCCTAAACACTACCGTCACTACTGCTGTTTCCAGCGTGGCTACATGTGGTTAAGTAAAAAAGAAAATTCTCGAGAAATACTCAGATCGAGTGAAGTTTTATTTATTTTTAAATAATAATAAATATAATGACAATTAAAAATTACCACTATTCGTAAAAAAAAAAAAACCGCTGAAATTCACAATTCTAACACGATTAGTTTAATTGGACGTAAATAACCAACATGATTTATTTTAAAAAAATAAAAATCAAATTAAATTTTTAAAAAATTTAAGAACCAAATTAAATCTTTTAAAATAATAAGAGAAATGAGGATAATTTAGTCTTCTAAATTTGTATAATTTAAATATATTTTAATTTGTAATCCAAAAATTTAAAACACCCAAAATTTTGAAACGTAGGGAACGATTTTTCTTTTTTCATTTTCTAGCTCCTTTCAACACAAGCACACCTACTCAAATTTTATTTTAATTTTTTATCAGTAAATATTAGTTATTAATTTATTCATTTTTGTTAGCAAAAATGAACTTAAAATCTCTCATCTCCTTTTCTCCCTTCACCAAGTCAATCTTATATTTGGTTGCATACTCAAATTGCCAACACCGAAGGAATTGTTTGAAAAATTTGGAAAGCATACCCGTGTTAGCTTGTTATCTCATGCTCGACTTTCTCGACTAGAAGCACGGCATCCAATATTATAATTAAAATCTATTACATTTAATCTAAAATTCTATGATTAAGTAGAGGAGATCTGGTGCTTTGAAAGTTGCACTTGCCGACGACCCAAAGAGAATGCTGTAACTATCCAAAACAAACAAACCTACAGACAAGGGAAAAGAAACACATCAGTCTTACCCATATAAAATACTACCTCTGGTCTTTACTATGATTTAAATTAAAAATAAGTTGGAGTCGAATCTAAAATCTCCTGTATTATTTTCACAAAAATCTCCTTCATGAAAGTCGGCTTTAAAATAACATGACTGTAAGAGAAACATCTGTATAATGTTTGTTAGTTTAGTTAATTGAACCTTATAACAAGGATAGGAGGTAGTGTAAAAGATAAAAGAGAAAAATATTTATTAACAACGAGTAATGATAAATATTTGAGCCAATGGGTTGACATTTTCATGAATCAGGGTAGTAATATTTGAGAGGAAGATGGATAGTATGATAAGTTTAAACATACAGGGAGGCCATAAAGGGGAACTGTTGATGGGTTCCCGTTGAGAGTACCAAAAAGCATTTTGTACATTCCAGCTGCTGCAGCATCTCCAAGTCTTTGAACCAAGACATCTATGCATACCTGTGTCAGCATGTTGTAAATCAAGTGTTGCCTCCAAAAAAATATAGGCCATTGAGTAACTCAATTTCAATTGTTAGTTCATTTTATGTACCTACTAGGAAATATCCAATAAATATAAAAGAGTTAAATATGTTTTTTTATTTCCAATAAATATCTAATTTTTTTGTTTTTGTTTGTTTCCTAATAATTTTTTTTGCATTAAATCCCTAATAAAACAACAATTTTATTTTTGATCCTTGACACTTTATTTTAGTCCCTAATAAATTAACGAATTTTGTGCTTGTTCTCTTATAATTTTTTTTTCATTTGTAATTAGTCAGGACAAACAAAATTCGCTAATTTACCAGGAAACAAACACAAAATTCACTAATTTATCAGAGACAAACAAAATATCAAGGATCAAAGACAAATGTTTTATTAAGAACTCAACATAAAAAAAAATTATCAGAAAATAAACGTTAAAATTGAGTATTTATTAGGAATAAAAATATATTTAAGCAAATATAAAAGGTCTAATAATGTCACTATCAGAAGAGTAGCACATGATTGCGCTTCTACAAGCCCAAGACACTACCCACGACGATTAAAGGAGGAAAGGAAACAGAAGATGGTCGTACTTTGGCTTTATACTTCTCATCCTCTGAAACAACAGTAAACAAAAGTTCTCTTCCAGGCCTTGTCACAACATATGTAACAACCTGCAATGTTGTCAAACATGATCATGAATACAAAAAAGTGTGACAATAGTTAATTTAATAAACAAGTTTCTGTTTTATATCATGAGTAGCAGATCACAGTCATGAATTTCTCCAAAAGATGAATGCAATATGTAATATATTGTTGAGAGAAAGGAAAGAAATGCATATAATGAATGTAAGAAGTGCAAAAATACAAATTCCTAATTACTTTATTTAAATGGTACAATGAACCTACATATTTATAAAATAATACACGTTTCTAACATTTTCAGGTCACATGCGTCAAGGAACTCTCGTTCAGTTAAAACATCCGTCAGTTAATCATTTGCATTAATAAAAGGATTAAATATGTTTTTCACATTTGTAATATATTCATTTTCACTTTACTATCTAAAAAATATTTTTTTACTTATTTTATTACTTTATATTTTCAAACTTTTATTTTTGATCCCAGTATTAGTCTAACACATCATTTAATGAATCGAGACTAACGACATATTTCAAAAGCAAAAGATTGAAAACGTCAGGTAATAAAAAAAAATAAAAATATATTTTAGATAATAAACTGAAAAAAAATATATATATTACAAGTATGAAAAATATATTTAAAAATTAATAAAACTAATGCGAATGTCTCTGGACAGGATCTTTTTCTGAAGTGACAATATACCTCATCAATATATTTGGTCCTCATGGCAAATGGGATTGGAGGCAATTATATCATACAATGAACCTATACATATTCTAAATCTACTTTCACAATACAGATTTCTAGATATGTTGTTAATTACTGAAATCTATTAAAGGAACCAATATTTGCAAGTCATAATAACCTTTCTCAGCGTCTCACAAATGGCAACCACCACCCATTTTGGCCAAACAGCTAGAGCGACTAAATTTAAGAGGCCAACGAAAGGTGCTGAGCATATAGCTGTAGTCACCCCAGCAACAGTAAGAATGCGTCCCTGTACTAGTAAAGAAAAATATATACATGGTTAACATTAGTAACATGCATCATCATTAATACTAACATCAAAGAATAAAACCTACGACGAATCTTTTTTCATCATTATTGTTAATAATACTATTACCTTTTCAAAATGATTACTTCAACTAATGTAGCAACAGATATACTATAGTCATCGGAAATGATTTTCCTATTATTCATTGTTTATGTAAATAGTTGTTATTCCTTCATTCATATAAAATAGACAAATGCTGAGCGCAATTCCCTCAAGCAAATTTATAGAAATCTCCAAGTCTTTCAACATTTTCATGTTGGTAATTATGAGAAAATAAGAAGCGAACTTTTCCTGAATGGGCTAGAGTGAGTTTCACCACTCAGCTGAATTCTATTTCTAATCGTAAGGATTACAAAGATAATCAATGCCAACTAACAATTTTTACGAGAGAAATTAAGTTATCACTAAATCCTAAGATGCATTGAACCTAGCTATACTTTTAGGCTACTTGGAAAGAGAAACAACATTAATTGCAGTTATTTCCTAAAGGCTTAAATGTGTTTAACCACTCAAATTTGAGTCATTTTGGTTTTAGTCCTCCTAATTTTAAGTTACTTTTTTTAGTCCCTGAAATCTAAAAAAGGCTCTTTTTAGTTGTTTGCGGAATGTGAGGCAAACAAGGAATAAGAGATTTGCAATTTATTAACTATAACAGTCTTTTACTGTATTGTTTTGTCAAAGTAGACACACCTCATGTTATTTATAATATGAAAAAGGAATCACTATTGATTACAAGATCTTGATTAATAGAAAATAGAATATTCTAATAATAACTTTTCTTCGTCCATGTAAAATAACCTAGAGTGATACTTATTTTGGGACAGAGGGAGTACAATTTATTGTTTTACATGTAATAGTCATATAGTACAATGGTTCAAATTTTGAGGTATTCCAAGGTTTTCCCTTAAAGCATTTTGTATATGTAGAGACCATGTAGAGACATTATTGCTTATATGATTATTGAGCTGGATCTCCTGGTGATAAAAGGTCGACCTCTATATAATGTTTGAAAAACAGAAACATAGAGAAAGGCAAAAAACACCTTTTGTCTCAAGACCTCAGAGATGCCAGTTTATATAGTATTATTACATTGATTACAAATAAATATAGGAGATAGCGTTTCCTCTAAATCAGAGATACAATTACCATATAACATTAAATGAAAAGATTATTGCTTGATATTCAACACTCCCCTCAAGCTGGAGCATATAAATCATATGCACCAAGTTTGTTACATATGTAGTTAACCCATGGACCCCTCAAGGCTTTGGTAAAAACATCTGCCAATTAATCACAAGAATGAACAAATCTAGTGATGATGCCACCTGACTCTATTTTTTGTCTAACAAAATGACAGTCCACTTCAATATGCTTGTCCTTTCATGAAAAACAGGATTTGATGCAGTATGTAGAGCTTCCTGATTATCACAAATCAGGGTCAATTGTGCAGCTTCTTCAAACTTGAGCTCTCTAATAAGTTGTTTCAACCAAATCAGCTCACATGTTGCTAGAGCCATTGCTTTATATTCAGCTTCAGCACTAGATCTTACCACCATATTTTAAATTTCAGCTTAAAACCAATTGACACTAAGTAAAGTTGTCCAACAAATATATAAGTTGTATCCCAAGAACTGAGGCAGACGATGTGGGACTTCTTAACACTTTGTCTTCATCGGTAAGTCCTTTTTCGGGAGCACCTTTGATGTATTTCAAGATCCGTATAACTGCATCCCAACGATCTTGGCAGGGAGAATTCAAGAACTGGCTCACCATACTGACTACAAATGCTATGTCAGGATGTGTGACTGA
This sequence comes from Glycine max, assembly GCF_000004515.6. NCBI lineage: Eukaryota > Viridiplantae > Streptophyta > Magnoliopsida > Fabales > Fabaceae > Glycine > Glycine max. The sequence goes on along the minus strand of NC_038255.2, from coordinate 22,116,416 downwards.
GATAATTTAGTTTCCCAACTAACCTTCGGTATCTTGTGTTAGCAAAGGCTCCCCTTGATCGGGTATTGTTGGAAATCAGAATTAAAAATTCTTATTCTAGTACTAATTATGGTTTATAGGGATATTATCTTTGATTTAGAAGAAACAAAATATCCTCTATTTATGTATAATTAATGTAATTATCCTATATAAACAAGCATCCGTTGTGTACTCTAACACACAGTTTACACTCAAATATCCCTCTATATTTTCTCTCATTTTACATTGTATGAGAGCTAGGTTGAGGGAATAACGAAAACCGTCTCCCTTCTAGTCATCGCACTTATTCCGATGACCTGCATCAGTTTTTCGATGATCCTTTATCTTTTTCCCGCAACATTTCCAATCACCATCGACTGCCATCATTTTCCAGCGACCCACTATCACCGGTGAGACCTTTTGCTCACCACCTTTCTTCCGATGGACCTTAACCTCGCGGTATCTTTTCTAGCGATTTTTTCTTCTTTTCTAGTGAATTTTTCGGCCACCTCCACCGTCAGTCGACCACCGTTCCTACCGACGACCCCACAGTTTGGATCACTGGTCGCCCAACCTGCATGTTTCCAGAAACCGCTTCCCCATCCGGCATTTCACGCGCTCTTTCCTTGATGGGCCAAACAGCATCTGCGTGTCATCGTCCTCCAGCGCATGACGGTGCCTTTGCCGCCGCACTTCCACCTCTGGCGATACCCGTTCCTCACGCACCTACCCCTACAGTTTGGGGGGCCATTCTAACCACATTTGACATTGTCTCTTTTGTAACCCTTTTGTTTTTCCATCTTCTTTCATTTGTTGTAGGTACTGTTTGTTTGTCATTTTCCTGCACTCATGGCTACTTCAGGTTCTTGTGAAAATTTTGGCCAGCGGTTTGCCACTGCCTCCTACTTGTCGTTCATTTTTCAGCAAACAATTTATGTCACCTATCCCACCAACATCTCTTTTTCAACGTGTTTTTCGGCAACCTCCTTCAGAGAGCTCCGCCTGATTGGGTATTGTTGGAATCATAATTAATATACTGATTCTAGTATTAATTCGGTTTATAGGGATATTATTTTTGATTTAGAGGAAACAAAATATCCTCTATTTATGTATAATTAATGTAATTATTCTATATAAACACTCCACTATGTACTCTGACACAGTCTACACTCAAATATCCCTCTATATTTCCTCTCATTTTACAGGTACCAATTTGACACTAGGGTCCGTAGGAGTGTCTACAAGCTTAGCATTCATAAGGCCAATTTCTTTCAGGATGTCAAGCACATACTTACCGTGGGAGATCACTACACCATCCTTGGACCAAGCAACTTCTATGCCTAAGAAATATGAAAGTTTCCCAACATCCTTAGTCTGGAATTGACAAAAAAGGTATTGCTTGAGTTGTGCTATGCCATGCTGGTGTCCTCCAATGATAGCAATGTCATCTACATACACAACGAGGTAGATACATCCTTGTGGGGAACGGCAATAAAAACTAACTGGTCAGCTTCACTACAAACCAACCCAAACTATTGTACAATAGTACAAAATCTGGCAAACCATGCTCTCGAAGATTGTTTAAGTTCGTAGAGGGATCTGCGAAGTCGGCAAACCATGGTAGAGGACTCTCCCTGAGCAACAAAACCATGTGGTTGCTCAATGTAAACTTCCTCCTCAAGATCTCCATGCAGAAAATCATTTTTAGTATCAAGTTGGAAGAAAGGCCAATGACGAATGGCTGCAATAATAACAATATGATAGAGTCCATCTTGGGCGCAGGTGAGAATGTGTCATAGTTGTCCTATCCAAACACCTGAGCGTAGCCCTTTGCCACCAATTGAGCTTTAAAACGATCAATCTTGCCATCGGGTCCAACTTTAAGGTTGTATAACCCACGACATCCAACTGGGGTTTTCCCAAGGGAGGAGAGGACCCAAATGACAGGTAACATTGCTTTGGAGAGCACACATCTTATCACTCATTGCCTGTCTCCATTTTGGGTGGGATAAAGCTTCACTTGTAGCGTGAGGATAAGACACAAAGGACATAAAAGAAAGGCAAATATAAAGTGAAGGAGAAAGACAATGATAACTCAAAGCAACATAATGAGAAGATGGGTTACATGTGGAATGTGTACCTTTGCGAAGAGCAATAGGTAAATCAAGGTTAGATGGAGGGTCAGGATCCAGTAAGGTGATTGGAGCCAGGGAAGATTCGATCATGGTCTTAGTCTCAATTGTAGGAGTAGGCCCAATTGCCACTGGTGATCAAGGACGTTTGCGATATACCTCAAATGGCCAATTCTGAGGAGGATGCTCTAATGAGTGTTCTTGTCACACAAAGGGAAGATGGGAAGAAGAGCAGTAAAAGTATGTCCAAGAGGGACAGATTGCTCAATATCATTGGAAGTAGAAACAGACTCAAAGTATGGCACTCACTCAAAGAAAGACGCATCAGCAGAGATAAAATAGAGATTGAGTGTAGGAGAAAAACACCCATGGGCATTGTCACTGCGAAGATTTCTTATAGGAATCCCAAACTGGGGTTGAATTTCTTTATAAAACTGCTTAAAAATGGAAAATATTTCAGATCTATTTCTCATTAAAAAATAGTCATGTGCAGCGACTGAAATTATCTATGAATGTAACAAAATATTTGAAACCAGAGGGGGTTATTATTTGAGACGAACCCCAAACATCAAAATGAACTAAAGCAAAAGGGGACGTAGCCCGTTTATTGACACGATCAGGAAAAGACTGACAAGTGTGTTTTCCTAACTGACACTACTCACAATTGAAAGAAGACAACTTGGACAAACTAGGTACCAACTTCTGAAGAATAGGAAGACCAGGATGTCCCAACTGAACAAGTATGGTAAGTGGAGATGTTGCGGCAAAACACGCTTGTGGCGAGGCTGATAGGTAATATAGACCATGAGACTCACATTCGGTGCCAATCATCCATCTTGAACTCCGGTCCTACAAGGTAATGGTATCTTCAGTGAATGTTATCAAGCAATCATGGGATTAGGTGAGGCGATGAACAAAAAGAAGATTAAAGGGACAATCAGGTACAAATAAAATAGACTCAACAGTAAGGAAGGGTAGGGGATGGGTGTTGTCGATTCCCTGTGTTTGGGAACCGTTTGTAGAGGTAATAAATAGGTAAATTTCCGGTCATGGAAAGGGAAGAGAAAAGAGAGTGGTTACCAAATATGTGATCAGATGCACTAGAATCAAGCACCCAAGGACCTGGAGTAGGAGACTGAGATACAGGCAAATGAATTACAAAAGCAGTGGCACCAAAGTTTTGACGGCTCTAAAACCACTGGAGAAAATCATCATATATTGCTGGGGTTACTCATGGTTGCTCAGTAGTTGGAGGTTTATTAGTTGTTGAGGAATTGGCCACATTAGTAGGATGAGTAGGCTTGTAATCAGGAGGCTTGCCTTTTAGTTTCCAGCAATGATTAGTATTGTAATTATCCTTATGGCAATGCTCACACCACCTATGTCGATTCTTCGAGTTGGAATTTCCATTGAGACTGTGACAACCCACTGCTCGGAGGGGCAAGGGCATAAGTATCACCTACCGAAGCCAAAGATGAGGCTCTAGTATGTTTGGGTGGAACCCGTAGAAGAGCAGAAGATGCCTAGTCATAGTAGGAACTATCGAAGACCCTAAAATTTGGTCACGGGTAGCAGAGTACTCCGGAGGCAAGCCATAAAGGGCAAATGTCATAAAGAAAGTGAGGTTTTCAAGGAGTAGCAAAAGGAGGAGATTCTGCCATTGAAGGATCTTTTTGGCTTTGGATACCAAATTAGAGAAGGATAATCGAAAAGAGAAAGAGAGAGAGAATTTGTGAGAAGGATATTATTTTCCCAACTGTTTTCAGTTACACTGTAGTTTATATAGAACTGTGTGACTTGCAGAGCAAGCAACACAAACTTGTAGAAGAAGATTCTAAGGCTTGCACAACAAGCTTCTAGTTAGTTAGGTGCCAGCTGTCAAGGAAAATTGGATAACTAACTTACATACTCTGAACCGAGTACAATACTCACATAACTCTTGACCACTAATCCAAAGGAGAATGTCAGAAGCCCATGTAGAGTAATTGGAACCATCAAACTTCTTCATGGATAGTGTGAAGTTTGAAAGTAGGGCCTCAAGTTTAGATGTTTCAGTAGCTTCGGTAGACGCCATAGGACACACAAACAGAACCGGCAACAACAAAGAACGATACAGCGAAAGTTCAGATAACAAAGGGAGTGCAAGCAATGCAACTCTGATGGCCACTAAACTCCGGGGGTTAGGTCCCAAGGAGGGGGCGTCGACGGTGTGGAAAACACTGCTTGAATGAGCCTACACACTCTGGCAGTACACATCTGAGCGTGGCTGTTTGGCGCATGGTCAAAACGTGTGTGAGGGCATGTCCATGTCCAGAAAAGGATGTCATCAATGGTGTTGTGTAGATTGGCGAACTGTGATTCTGACGATGGTGTCGGTGCCGGAAAAAGTCGTGGGACGACGGTGGCAGTTCGTCGGAAATTTCTCAAGGAACAGTGTCGACAAACTGAAATGTGAACCAGAGAGAAAAGGCTCATGGATCGCAAAAAAAAACTCCTCTGGGGACAGTGGGTCCTCCGGGCAAGCACGGTTTTAGAGGCTGCCTTTCGTAGAGGCTCTAGATACCATGCTTGAAGAACAGAAACATAGAGAACGGCAAAAAAACACCGTGTGTCTAGAGACCTCACGAAAGCCAGTTTATATAGTATTTGCATTGATTACAAATAAATAAAGGAGACAATGTTTCCTCTAAATCAAAGATACAGTTTCCATATAACATTAAATGGAAAGATTATGGCTTGATATTCAATAGTGTTCTTACTGGAGGGGGGGGGGGGACCTTATCTCATGGAAAAGAAAAAAGCACATCATAGCAACAAGACACTTGGACTTGGGGAGGGGATTCAAGTGGGAAGTATTCAGTGGGAAATGCTTATATACTTCTCAACAGAGTCTTCTCATCTGTGACTCAGGATGAAGTGTTTAAAGCAATATGGAAATTAAAAATCCCATGTAAAGCCTCAATCTATGCTTGGAGATGAATTCGGGATAGATTGCCTTCAAGGAATAATTTAAGAAGAGGCACGGAAATCAATGATGCTAGCTGGCCTTTTTGCAGAAGTCATGAGGAAGATGCCTCTCATGGATAAATACTATGGGGGCATTTTCAGAAACTCCGAAAAACCATTTCCTTCAATTTTCTAATTGTAATTCTGATGGTTTTAGGGGTCAACGATGGCAGAGTTGGTGGATCGCACTCAGTTGGTGTACTTGGCATCATCGGAATAGGATTGTATTTCAAAATGAAAGCTTTAATGGCCATAAATTGATGGAGGTTATTCTTCTGCTGGACCTAGTTTAAAAACCTGGAAAGAGGATTTGATATCCCATTTCACTCATGGTCTAGCAGTATTAGGGATGGTTTTTGTACTCAGGGGAATAGTATATAAAATGTACAGTTTTGAGGGAGGGTAGTTACCTAGCTAATAGCCAGATCTTTGGTTCTCTAATACCTATTCTGTATATCGTATTAGCTAACCATAGGTCTGCTCTCGTTGATGCTACGCTGTTTGTAAATCAGTACCACTTGTACTGCTTTCATTATATATATATATATATATATATATATATATATATATATATAAAATATCTACTTTTGCCGATCAAAAAAAAAATAGCTGCTATATCAAGTACTAAAGCAGAACATTGAACTATGGCTCTTACAGTTGAACTAATGTGTGAACTCATTACTTCATCATAGCAAATTTGAACCTACCTCTTGTGAACTTCAATGATCAAGTGTATGATCTCCCCTCACCAAGTCTTTCTGAGCTCCAAGAATTACATGTGTATAAAGTTAGGTGCTTGTGATATATATTGAGGGAGAGTGTTGGTGGCATTACTTGTTTAGATGGCTTCTTTAATAGTTTAATTAATGTATCAATGGAATTGTAAATACAAGTTGTAATAATTACTTCATGTATATCTAAGCAGCATGCTGAGTGGAATTTTAGAAAAGCAAACTCAGAAATCTCTACTAAGCCTCTCGGCCTTTTCAATTATTATTATTAGAAAGAGGTTTGAACTCAACTCTGAAAGAAAGATGAATATACCATGTGGAATAACAGTCATTTTGAGAAGAACTTACCGTCAAGGACAGTTGTCCAACAAGAATAAAAACAGCAATGAAGCTATTTATCTGGGCAAACAATTTTCTTCTTCCAAGAGAGCTGGTAACTGTAGTGGCAATCACGCTCACTTTCTGCAATCACAGACTCCAAACTTCAGAGGAAATATGATGTACAGACATGTGGGTGCTCCAAAAAACCAACTTAAATCATGCAGCAACAAAGATAACATTGAAAATTAATTATTCAATACATACATATGTTTGTTTAAGAAGTATTAATGAAACTGATAGAATCGGAACAGAATTGAAGAGAAAATAGGGATCCTTTTGTAAGTGTATATACTCTGTAAGTAAACTCTATCTGTTAGAGTTAACACCTATTAGTTAGTACAGCTGTCAGTTAGTTACAATAGATAATCTGTTAGAATTATAGATAATAGATAATCTGTTACTATTAGAGATAATAGATAATTAGAGTTTGTTAGAGTCTCTGACTATAAGTATCTGTTAGTGCTCAGAGATTCAATTGGCCAATCACATTTTCTGTTATCATGTCAATAATATCAGTTTATCAACATCGTATCTAGAGCTTTCTGATCCATTTCATGGCTTCCGCAACCGGTGGCGATGGTGAGGAGGTTCCGGTGACAGGAACTCCAACTCCAGTCACCTCTGTACCAATGAACCAAGACCTTCCTCCTTCATCTCTGTCTATGATGAATTTCTCGCAACAAATCACTGAAAAGCTCAATGACAAGAATTTTTTGCTGTGGAAACAGCAAATTGACAATTTATATTGGTCCCAATTTGGTTTTGGTGGTCTAGAAGGCAAACAGTGGTCTCTAGATCAAGTATTGAGGCCGAGTAAAGGAGCCTTGCAGCTGCTACAGCTGATATTTTGTGGATTCGGACTTTACTCAGTGAACTTGCAGTTCCTCATCTCACTCTTATGGTGCTGTGATAATTCCAGTGCTGTGCAGATGGCTCATAATCCAGTTCTTCATGCTAAAACTAAGCATATGGAGTTGGATCTCTTCTTTGTCAGAGAAAAAGTCCTGTCCAAGAAGCTGATTGTTCAACATATTCCTGGCTATGATCAGTGGGCTGATTTGCTCACTAAACCTTTGTGGTCTGCTAGATTTTCTTTTTTAAGTTCCAAACTTAATGTTTCTGAGCTCCCTTTGGTTTCTCAGTCTCATTAAGTTTGCAGGGGAGTGAGTGTATACTCTGTAAGTTAACTCTATCTGTTAGAGTTAACCCCTGCTAGTTAGTACAGCTGCCAGTTAGTTACAATAGATAATCAGTTAGAATTAGAGATAATAGATAATTAGAGTTTGTTAGAGTCTATGACTATAAGTATCTGTTAGTGCTCAGAGATTCAATTGACCAATCACATTTTCTGTTATGATATCAATAATATCAGTTTATCAACACTTTTATTAAAATAAGAGAAAAAAGTTATACACTGACAGTGTAAAATTTTTTACACAGACATCCAATCACAACCCACCATGTATGGGAAGTTTGTTGACTTTTAAAATAATTATCTTAAATTAATTCAAGCGGTGATTAGTGATTGGATGACAGTGTAAAACTACTTTACATTGTCAGTACATAGACATTAAACTCTTAAAATCAACAGAACTGACCCGCCCTCTCTAATTGACAGTGTAAAACTACTTTATGTTAGAGCTGTTTAGAATAAAAGGGTTTTAGTATGTGTACGGGCTTGGCCCAAGAGCTTGTATATGCTTAACCTAGTATTATAAATATGAGGGTAGCTACACATTGTAGTACACCTAATTACAGTTTACTCATGCATCTCCCTCCCTTATTTCTTTCTACAAGAACAAAATAGAGTTGCCAAAAAAGACAGTTCTTGACCAGATCGAACCCTAGGAAAATCAATTTGCTTCGGGGACAGAGACCAGACCAGCGCAACTGGGAAAGAGATGAGGCTCGTGCAACTAGGACAAGGATGGGGCCAATGCATCTGGGATAAGAACGGGGTGATATGAATCTATCAAGGTCCAAAAATTTCAAAGAATCTTTGCAACGGATGGAAGGCTCATTTATAAGAGCAAGATCTAAATGAAGCAAAAACGGTTTTCAAAGCTTAATCATGAGGGTGAAAGCTATAGAAGGTTTAATTAAATTATAGTCAATCCAAAAATTGTTTCATTTCCACAATTTGAAGATAAATTCGGGAAACTTTAAGACAAAATTTTGAAGAGCACAATGAGCCCAATAATTTATACTCCAGATGCAAATGTGGGCTAGAGTTTGTTTGGATTGATTACTTAGCTAATTTGGGCTAAATATGGAGCTGTAAAAGGAGTTTTGGGTCAAAAATCATTCAAATTAAGGAGCTTGGGCTATCAACTATACATGGGCTGGTTGTATTTATGCTTAACTATAGAGTGCTTTTATGACCAGCTGATATATTTGGACGAATTTTAGGGTGCCATTTCATTTACTTTGGTTTAATAAGGGTCTTTTATGCTTGGGGATAATAACGTATTCAGCTGTTACATATTAAACAAGCTGATTAGTGTGAGTTTAATTGAGTCTTCTCATTAGCCTAGTTAATGTACTGTTACATAGTATTTAATGTCTAGTAATTAACTAGGCCAGCACTAACACTATATATAGACAAAGCTCATTGTATCCAAACCAAGTTGAATGACATTGAGTATTCTGAAAATTCAGACAAGTGAGAATTTTCTCTTTGGTTCTTTCAGAACTTTTCTAACTTATCAAGGTTTGATCATCCTTTTGGTGTCTCCAACACTTAGGGTCCTCGTTTCTTGTACTCAAGGGTTAAAGTGGATAACCAAACCTAATTGTTAGCTTTCTAGGGGTGGGTATAATTCAAGTGCTTGCGGGTTCAAAGGTTCTAAGCCTTCTTGGGTTCACATCACGGGGCCAGTGCATTTGGGATAAGGGTTGGGACCAGTGCATCTGGGACTATGCCAATCATTCGACCACTTTCAAGAAGTATGATCAAGATATATAATTCTTTCCATTATGCTTTTCTGAGGTTATACTGGGTGTGAGATTATGTTTGATATTATTCTTAATATTGTATTTATTATTAGAATATTATATTTCCTATTAATCAATAAGTGATTGATCTTGTAATTAATATTGATTCCCTTTTCCATATTTATAAATAGCATGAGGTGTGGTCTACATTGACACACATTACATAGTAAATAACACTGTTACACTAGGAGTTTCAGAGATTGAAAAAATAGGAGCAGAACTCAACATTTTGCTGTAACAGGAAAGGTAAAGCCCCAAGTGGTATATGCAGACCCACTACCCAAACAAGGGTGAAACAGTACTACACGATGAACAGTGATGGTGAACAGTATCAACGCCGCAAATAGTGAACAGCACTGGAAATTTGTTCACAAGAGAAGACAGGCAGAGCGAGATGGAACCTGCTTTGATACCATCTTGAAGATAAAGATAGTTGAAGAAAGAGATTTTTGTGAATTGCTGAGTGTAAGAAGCACTCAGCAGTACTCTTATTTATACTCATTTCAGATTAATTTACATTAATGAGCAATAATGGGAAATGTAACTCCCCAGAATACTATTAGACACTATACATGAATCAAGATAAAGATAGTTGAAGAAAGAGATTTTTGTGAATTGCTGAGTGTAAGAAGCACTCAGCAGTACTCTTATTTATAATCATTTCAGATTAATTTTAATTAATGAGCAATAATGGGAAATGTAACTCCCCAGAATACTATTAGACACTATACATGAATCTGGATATTCCACTATCTTCGACATTAATTCCATTCCAATATCCTAGACCTAGACATTAATTCCATAGAATATAAACAGTTTCCAACAATTCCAAAAAATCCTAGATAAATCCTAATTAAACGCAAACCTTAATCGAATATAATTTTCCTCAAAATAGATATCTTATCACAGATAAAATCCATAAAAATAAGGTAAGATATCTTATCAGAGATTAAATCCCTAAGATAAGAGAAGATAAAATCTGAAATAACATAATCATCACCAAATCCATATCAATAAAAAAAATCCTAAGTTTTATTGCAAACCTAAGATAGTTGAGGTAAGAGCTCCCTCTGAAATATGTTTAGAAGTCTTTGATCTTTTTCTTTTACTACCCTTCTTTTTCATCAAATCCGCTATTTTACCAATCTAAGTTCCAATGTTAGTGGGTAGATTTCCTCTCTTGCTTTTTAGAAATATGAGAGAGAGAGAGAGAGGTAGAGAGAGAAACAGAGGGTGGGAAAGGGCTAGGAGTGGTGGTGAGGAGAGAGCGAGTGGCACTGTGAGCTTTCACGAGGACCCACGACGGACATCTGCCGGAAAAAGGAAAGGACAACAGCAAGGCTACATTAGAGAAAATTGGCGGGACAAGAATGATGTATCGACATTCTACTTCACACGGTTCACAGAGGACACTACAGAGAAGGAGTTATGGTACCATTTCAAGAGGTGGGGTGATGTGAGGGAGATATTTATCTCTAAGCAGAAAAACAAGAACGGCAGGAGATTCGGATTCGCAAGGTTCAGAGGTGTGAAGGATGCGCACAAACTAGCAAAAGAAATGGACAGGATGGTCATCGGCGGCCTGAAATTGTACGTCAACATTCCTAGGTCCTGGGGAGAAACATCAATATTCAACAACAAGGTGGAGACAAACCCATGTAGCACCAGCCTCGACCTCATATGCGGCAGTGGTGGCTGGAAATAAGCGACGAGATGGGCAAGTAAGGGGAACACACATCGAAAAAGGCCAAGTACACTCCATGTCTTCCCTCCACCTTGATATTTCACTGACAAAGAAAAAATGGTTCAGTGACGCCTGGGTAGGGTGCCTCCGAAACCTTGCGCGTTTTGACAAACTTGAAGATGATCCTTTGTGGGATTTCGGAGCTGATATCACCCCGAAGTATATGGGGGACGACATGGTGTTGCTTCTCGGGCTCACGGACGATGAGGCAGAAAGAATGAAGAAAGAGGCTTCCGAGGGAGAAGAGACAATGTTCTATTCATTGGAGAAGTGGTCTCCGGGGCTTCGTCCGGGCCATAGACTAACTTGGGTCCAGTGTTGGGGGATCCCGTTGCCAGCCCTGGAGAAGACGCACATTCAGAAGGTCGTTGCTGTGTTTGGGGATTTGGTTGATGTAGACGACGACATCGACACAGCTTGAAGGGTAGACAGAGCACGCGTTCTCATATGCACCCCCTGGAGACCCACAATCCAACACACTGTACGTGTGTATGTAGGAGAGGAGGCTTATGATGTTCAGGTTGTGGAGGAATGCAGCCAAAGCGTTGAATCGTGTCACTGCCGTCGAACGAGTGTTACCTGGTCATCGGAGGAGGTTGACTCCGATGACAGTAGCATCGGAACACCGGTGTCATCAAGCAGACGTGCACCATCCCACCCCCATGTCGAAGTCGCAACCATGCAGTCGCCAGACACGACTGAGCGACGGCGGTTCTGTCCCACCGCTGGGGGTGTCGACAATGTCGCGAGCTTGGAGCCGCTAAACATGGCTGATCAATGGCGGACCTCTTTTGATTCCACGGTCGGGAAAGACGCTGAGGCCCTAAACATGCAGACCCCAAACACCGACGAACGCCGACGGCCATGCTCCGACCTCGCTAACGGGGCTTCGGGTTTACCTACTAGTCCGACAACAGTGAATGGACTGTTGGGTACCAGCCTTGACCCGCGGGTAAAGACCCACGTACCGACAACAGGCCCAACGGCCACAGGAGCAGATTTGGGCAATGACAAGGAGGAGTGTCAGGGGCAGGGATCAGAGGCTGCGAGTGCAGTACAAGATTGGTGCAAAGAGGGTGGGGCGCAGGCCATCAGAAAAGAGGATCAGACCACGGAGGACCAGGGTATACATGAAAAAGGAATTTTGGTAGATGAAGAGAAAGGTTAAAGGCAGAATGTAGAGCCTATCCTTTATCTAACAGGAGGCACGTGCTGTGAAATTCCAGAAGAGGGAGAAAAGTCAACATTTATAAAAAATGATGATGTGGCAGCGGTAAAGTTTTTGAATGTGAGGGACTCACGTGATGTGCACACACATGTGGGAACGGATAGCAGGGGTATGGGCCTTTCTATTCATACACCCCATAAACAAAATGGAGCTAGCAGTAACAGCCCACAAACATCCACTAACGAACCCAGCAACACCTGGAGGGTATATTCCCGAACGAGGAGGTGCCAACAGCAACAGCATCTGGGATCTCTAAATGAGTCTACCATTGAAACATCCCCACAAATAAAAATATTGACCAGACAGCAACAACCCGTGAGGAGCCAAGATACCAGGGGAGCTGACTGCAGTGGGTATATATCCAACAAAGCTTGCTCCCAAATGCCACAGAAAAAGGTGATTGACAAGAGCGGGAAGAGTCAACTAGAGGAGGCAGCAGACATTTGGAACATGGCTCAAGAGTTGGGGGCAACAACAGACATAGAGCAGGGAGTGGTAATCAATAAAATAAAGGAAATGGAGGAAAGAGATAGGAAGGAGGCTGAGAGATTGGGAGATAGAAGTCATACCCCATGAATATTATCTCCTACAACGTTAGGGGCCTAGGAAGGGGGGTCAAGTGGGCTGCAATTCGAAGAATGATTAAGAGAGAACACATTGATATGATTTGTATCCAAGAGACAAAGGAGTCTATAGATAAGTCTTTGTCAAGCATTGTGGGGGGATTCCGATGTGAGATGGGAAGCGCAGCCTGCAAACAACACAGCAGGAGGGATTTTGTGTATGTGGAGCGAAGAAAATTTCAAATTACAAGACAAAGCCATTGGAGGAGGTTTCATTTATCTGAGAGGTCAATGGCTTAAGGAGAACCAGCAAGTTCACATCGTCTGCATTTATTCACCATGTGATATCCAGCATAAAAGATTACTATGGGAAACTATTAAGCAGTTGAGAAATCCACTCAATGGGGGACTATGGTGTATCTTGGGTGACTTCAACAATGTAAGGGATCCAGCAGAAAGGATGGGGAACTGTTACAGAGGGGACGGAGATAGCAGCATTAAGGAGTTTAACAATTGGATTGATGACTTGAAGGTAGAGGATGCGCCATGGGTGGGAAGAAAATTTACCTGGTTCAGACCGAACGGGTCTGCTAAAAGCAAGCTTGACAGATTTCTAGTATCTCACGAATGGATTGTTAAATGGCCTGACACCACCCAATCCACCTTGGATAGGAATTTCTCTGATCACTGCCCTATCTTGCTGAGGTCAAGATTCATTGACTGGGGACCTAAACCTTTTAGGGTTCTGGATTGCTGGTTTCAGGATAGCTCTTTTAAAAGAATTGTTCATGACTGCTGGACGTCTACGCAGATTGGAGGGTGGGGTGGTTATGTGCTTAAAGAGAAGATAAAACGCCTCAAAAGAAGATTAAAGGAGTGGAATAAGGAGCACTTTGGGGACACTTTTAAGAAGGTCAAGCAGATTCAGGAGGAGCTTAGTAGGCTGGAAGAGAATTCTATTGATAGACATCTGTCTCCCTTGGAGGTCTCGTATAGAAAGCAGCTTCAAGAAGCTTTGTGGTCAGCCGCTCAGTCTCACGAGTCCCTTCTTAGACAGAAAGCTAGATCCAAGTGGATTAAGGAAGGTGATTGTAATTCAAGGTTTTTCCATTTGATGATGAATGCGACTCGCAGGAACAACCTATTGAAAGGGGTTATGATTGACGGATTATGGGTGGATGAACCTCAAAAAGTGAAGGAGGAGGTGAGATCGTTCTTCCTACAGAGATTCCAGGAATCTGACCTACATAGACCCACTTTGGATGGGATCAGTTTCCAAACTCTCAATCATCAGCAGAATGATATGTTGCTTGGGAGTTTTCGAGAGGAGGAAGTAAGAAAGGCTGTGTGGGACTGTGGGAGTGACAAAAGCCCAGGTCCTGATGGTCTCAACTTTAAGTTCATTAAGCATTTTTGGCATATCATGAAGCCTGAAGTCCTCCACTTCCTGGACGAGTTCTTTGCTAATGGCCGCTTTCCTAAGGGATGTAATGCTTCTTTCATCGCATTAATTCCTAAGAAGGTTGATCCACAAGTCCTGAATGACTATAGGCCCATTTCACTGATAGGCTGCGTCTATAAGATTGTGAGCAAGTTGTTGGCAAACAGATTGAAGAAGGTGTTGCCATCCATTATAGATGAACGACAATCTGCTTTTATAGGTGGCAGGCACATGTTACACAGTGTCATTATAGCAAATGAAGTGGTGGAGGAAGCTAAGAGAAGTCACAAACCTTGCCTTGTGTTCAAAGTAGACTATGAGAAGGCATATGACTCAGTGTCATGGGAATTTTTGAAATACATGATGAGAAGGTTGGGGTTTTACCCTAAATGGATTCAATGGATTGAGGGGTGCATATCATCTGCGTCTGTATCCATATTGGTGAACGGGAGTCCATCGGCTGAATTTATCCCACAAAGAGGCCTTAGACAAGGTGACCCACTAGCGCCTCTTCTCTTTAATATTGTTGCTGAAGGACTAAATGGTTTGATGAGACAAGCTGTGGAGAAAAGCATTTTTAGAGGGTACCCAGTGGGGAGCCAAGAAGTCAGCATTAGCCTGTTACAATATGCAGATGATACTATATTTTTTGGGGAAGCCTCAATGGAGAATATTAAGGCAATTAAATCAATTTTGAGGACCTTTGAACTTGCCTCAGGTCTCAAAATTAATTTTGCTAAAAGCAGTTTTGGTTCCATTGGTATGTCGGAATCGTGGAAGCGAAATGCAGCTGATTTCTTGAACTATAGCCTGCTGCCCATTCCTTTTGTTTACCTTGGGATCCCCATTGGGGACAACCCGAGAAGATGTCAGTTGTGGGATCCTATCCTTAAAAAGTGTGAGAGGAAGCTATCAAAGTGGAAGCAGAGACACGTATCGTTTGGGGGGAGAGTCACACTTATACAATCAATCCTAACCTCTATTCCTATATATTTTCTTTCTTTTTTCAGGATTCCTAGAAGGGTGGTAGAAAGATTGGAGGGCATTCAGCGTAGATTTCTATGGGGAGGAGGACCTGATCAACACAAAATTTCTTGGGTCAAATGGGAGATTGTATGTCTTCCAAAAGAAAAAGGGGGCTAGGGATCAAGGACATAAACAGTTTCAACCTCGCTTTGCTTGGGAAATGAAAGTAGAGCATGTTCCAAAATCATTCAGACCTTTGGGCTAGAGTGTTGGAGTCGAAGTGTGGAGGCTGGAGGAATTTAGATGAAGCATCACGGGACTCAAATGACTCTATATGGTGGAGGGATCTGAAATTGGCTATTCATCATCCGCATCAAGAGACGGCCCTTCATAGCGGAGTGGTGTGGAAGGTGGGATGTGGCGATCGAATCAAGTTTTGGGAAGATAGGTGGATAGATGGTGAGACAGCATTACTAGCCAAATACCCGAGGCTATATCTCAATTCATGTCAAAAGAATCATCTTATCCAGCAAATGGGAGTCCATTCAGACATAGGATGGGAATGGGATTTCAAATGGAGGAGACATTTGTTTGACAGCGAGGTACCTATGGCTGACAGTTTTCTAAATGACGTGGGATGCATCCGGATCCAACCTAGCAGCAGGGATGACTGGATTTGGCAACTAGACCCAAGTGGCCAGTACACCGTAAAAAGCGCCTATGTTGCATTGAGGGGAAATATAACAGAGGGGGATGATTGTGCAGACTTTGAAGACTTGTGGAAGCTAAGGATACCATTTAAAGTTGCAGTTTTCGTATGGAGATTACTTCGGGACAGATTGCCAACCAAGGTAAATTTGCGTAGGAGGCACGTGGAAATTAATGACTTACAATGTCCATTTTGTAGGAGCACGGAGGAGGATGCAGCACATATATTTTTACATTGCAGCAAAATTACACCTATATGGGGGGAATCTATGTCTTGGGTGAGCATTCTTAGTGTATTCCCGCAGCTCCCAAGGCAACATTTTTCCCAACATGTGATCGATAAGGCGGAAGGAACTCGAAGTAATAGATGGAGGTTATGGTGGGTGGCTTTTACCTGGTCTGTGTGGCAGCTGAGGAACAAGATTATATTCTCGAATGGCACATTCGACGGCAACAAACTGACGGAGGATGCATTATTTTTACTATGGTCATGGCTTAGAAATTTTGAAAGACTTTGTAGTTCATTACAACCAATGGTCATCTAACCTTAGAGATGCTTTTGTAATTAGCTGAGGGCAGAAGTTATAGTTACTGTGTTTATATCAATCTGTCTTCCAGTTTTGGTTCCTCCGAGACTGCTGTGTAGTCT
The DNA here is from genome assembly GCF_000004515.6 of Glycine max. NCBI lineage: Eukaryota > Viridiplantae > Streptophyta > Magnoliopsida > Fabales > Fabaceae > Glycine > Glycine max. Next base: position 22,099,855 of record NC_038255.2, on the reverse strand, counting down.
GTCTTGGGAACCATTCCACTGGCTTTTTATTGTAATCACAGTACCTCTGGTACTTGGTTTTCATATATATATATATACTTATCTTTGCTGACCAAAAAAAAAGAAAGCTCCCTCACTATGAAGAGCACATACATGGAAAAGGATCTAGAAACATTATTTAATGCGTGACTCTTTTTTCAACATAAACATTAAGAAGAAAAATGGGAGTATAAGAAAACAAGGATGTAAGGAAAACAAAATTAAAACCAAAATCATAAACAAAAGTGCAACACAGGTCTGCCACCCCTCTAAATATTTTAAACAGAAATACTCAAGCAGACAACAAGACAATGAAAACAAATAATCATAATCATTATTTAATAATTTAGAATCCTAAATATACTACTAGTGTTCTATGTATAAGCATATTATATGTCGACTTGAAATAGTTGTGCACGACAAGATAAAGTAAAAAAGAAAACCAAGGGAAGATGTTAACTAATGATATAAAACAGGCAGGATTGAACCAAAATATTCATCAATTGAATCAACACTTCTTAGATTTGGCTTTTACTTTGCAAAGTCTTTCAAAGAATTTGACGAAGAGCAAATATTACAGTAGATTTTCAGTAAGCAATAGCATTTTATATATCTTCACAAGTGAATGCACTCTTTAACACACTACTATTTGAATAAAATTTATTGAAAACTACAGAATTATGAGTGGAACTCACCATATTTTGTGATTTTCAATAAATTTCAGCCAATAATAGTGTGTTGCTAGCATTACTCATCTACACAATTCCCCACATATTCTAATCATTCAGGTAAACTAGAAATACTGACTAAAGATCGTATCACAGGACAGAAGATTACCTAACCTGAAAATAGAAGAATGAAGAGACAACTGCACTCAGCCAGATGAACAATGACACATGCAAAAGGTAGGTTGATGACAATATAAGCCAGAGTCCTTCAAGTATGGGCCAAAACGGAAGCTTCACTAAAGTAGATGACTTTGGAAATCCTCTTGGAGTATGTTCAGTCTTCTGAATCTCATCAGTCTTGTTTTCATTTTTGGAATCAGATTTTCTAAATTCAAAATAAATAAATAAATATGATTTTATCCCTCATGTTGCCTTGCACTATACATTAAATTACCTATTTAACTAAAACCTAAAACAAATAATTTAATGAAGTACACAAGATTCCCCCATATTTAACAGCACTCTCTCTCGCTGTGTGTGTTTGACATCAGTCCCTATCTATCTATCCATGCTTCTAAGAACAATTTTTGCTTTATAATTTTTTTCTGTTGACAATAAGAAATAAATTACACATTTATTGTATATTGATATTGATTTCATTTAGAGGAAATTCAATCTCCTCTAATTTGTGTAACTATTATTATCAGTCTATATAAACCCGCACCGTAATGTCATCCAAACATGTGGTTTCAGTCTAATATGTCTCTGATTTTGCCGGGTAGACCCACTGCCCCTCTGTCTCGCCGAACTCCTTCCAGCGACTATTTACCCTTTTCTGACTGCCACTCCAACGACCTTTCCAGCCAGTGACCCCACCACCAGCATTGCCATCCACCAAACTACACAACGGTGGGGACGGCAACCCCATTGGAGTTCCCATGCACCTAACCATTGTGCGCCAAACACCAATTGAGCTCCCCATTATTCTGACATGTGCGGTCGCCGTTCAGGCTGAGCCTCCAGTCCTCCACCAGATGTCACCTCTCCATTGCGCCCCTACCCCTGAAGTTTAGGATCATTCCGACTTGATTTGACGGTGCCTCTTTTGTAACCCCTTATTTTCAGATTCTTTTTTTTATATATTATTGTAGGTACTGTTTGTCCATTTTTGCACTCCAATGGCCTCTGCTGGTACCCAGCCGCCTAAGTAGACTCTCCCATCTTCTCTAATTTTCTACCCACTGTTGAGAAATTAGATGGTGACAACTACTGTACCTGGGCCTCCAATGGCACTTTGTGGATTATTGGTCTTGGGTACAAAGACCATCTCACCAGTGATTCCACACCTGCCATTGAGTGTGCACATTGGGAGAAAATTGATGCCCAACTATGCAGCGCCATCAAGTCCACCTTACACCCTGCACTCAAGCCCATTTTTCGACCACATGGCACTTGTGAATCAGTTTGGACCAAGGCATGCTCTGTTTCCACTAATCACACTTGTTTACACTAATCAGCACTAAGTCACAAATTCGCCTGGGCGAGCTACAACTCGCCTAGGCGAATTTCTCAGCAACTCTTGGATTTTTTCTATAAATAGCCATGTTTAGGAAGTTAAAAGGAATCCAACAGAGTCTTTAGTACAGAGAAAAACAAGAGAGAGCCAGGAAGAAGAAGGAGAAAAGGAAATGTGAAGTCGAGGCGCTGCAGAGTTGTGACTGTGGATCACTTCCTTCGTCATTTCTCTTGTTAGTCTTGTGCTCTGCGCAATGATCGGTTAATTTTTCTTAAGGATTGGATGTAATCTTTGTACCCTCATGTATCTCTTTTGATATTGTATATGTATGAATATTTTCTACCCATTATTGGTAATTTCATTAGTGTCATGGAATTGGATTTTAAGTGAGACTGAAAAGTAATCTTAGAATTTGAACTGAATGATTTTACTTTTTACGTCATGTTGTTAGGAATAAAGCATAACGTTTTGATTACAAAAAGCACGAGAATATAATTGTAATACTAGGATATTTATTACATATGCGAGGGATCGATATTTAGTAAATATTCTTAGGTTCCAAGTGCGAGAGATTGACTTGGGATAACTTAATGTGTGCATCAATAATGTTGGAAAATGATTTTTATATGTTAATCTTATTAGGATACTAAGAGTATAAACGATGAAATTCAATCCCATGTTTTCTTGAATTAATTTAAGTCGTTTCCGTAATTTACGTATTTTCGACGAACTGAATTTTGTTATTTTCGTGTTTCTGTTATTTTAGTGTTTTCATTATTCCCGTAATTCCGTTATTTTCACTATTTTTTTACTTTAAAGTTGTCTTTAGTTAATCAAACCAAAACCAATGACATTCGATTAAATTTGTACATAACTATTGAATTGATAACCTTTATCCGAATGAAGTAAGTAAACTCAAGTCCCTGTGGAGACGAACTCTTTTATAAATGTGAAACCTACAACGACAATTGGTATGCTTGCCAAAAGTCTTAACAGGTACCAGATGAGACGGTAGAGGCCTAGCCAAACTCTTCCCCGTTGTTTTCTCCTTTATTGGATCCAGACCTGCCCCAAAACCTTGGCTAGCCCATCTCTTTACATAAAGGTATTCGTTCTACTCGTAATTCTTCTCCTCATTGAGTTATCACTGTCTCTCTCCTTTGCATTATACATGCATTTCTTCTGTCTCTTGTGTTTATTCCTAACTCTCCAAGTGAAGCCTTATCTCACCCTGAGTGGCAGCAAGCAATGATCGATGAGATGTGTGCACTCTAAAGCAGTGGTACTTGGGAGCTGATCCCTCTTCCACCTAGCAAAACTATTGTTGGGTGTCAATGGCTGTACATCGTCAAGTCTTGATGGGAAGAAATAAATCACTTCAAGGCTTGCTTGGTCGCCAAATTGAATAGCATTAAACTGACAGCTCTCCAATGGCTATAATCGCATCCAAAGACTTCTTTTATCCATGGCAATTCTTCACCATTGGCCACTATTTCAGTTGGATATTAAAAACGCATTCTTACATGACGACCTTGAGGAAGAAGTGTATATAGAGCAACCACCTAGATTTGTTGCTTAGGGGGGGGGGGGGGGGGGGGGGCTTTCCACCCGGGTTTAGCAACTTCGCAAGTGTATGGACTTAAATAGTCACCTCATGCCTGGTTTGACCGTTTTCACACTGTTGTACAGTAGTTTGGAATGAGTATGACCTGTAGTGAAGCCGATCACTCTATTTTCTATTGTCGTTCTACTTAGGGGTGCATCTACCTTATTATATATGTAGATGCTATTGTCATTATAGGTAGTGAGCTTGGCATTGTTCACATGAAGCAATATCTATCCAGCAAGTTTCAAACTAAAGACTTTGGCAAACTTCAGTACTTCCTAGGTATCAAGGTTGGTCAATCTAAGTATGGCTTGGTGATCTCCTAGAGAAAATATGCTTTTGGCATATTAGAAGAAACTATCCTTTTGAATGCCAAACTAGTAGACACTCTGATGCATCCTAGCATCAAACTGATACCCAATCAGGGGGAGCCATTGTCAGATCTTAGCAGATATAGAAGGCTGGTTGGTTGGTTTTAGTGTTTGCAATAAGTTTAGTATGCCAATTCTTGAATTCACCTTGCCAAGATCATTGGGTTGCAGTAATCCGCATTCTGAAGTATATTAAGAATGCTCCAGGCAAAGGTCTCATTGATGAGGAAAAAGGGCATGTTCACATTGTTGATTATTCTAATGCTGATTGAGCTAGGCCACCTAGTGATTGATGATCCACCTCAGGGTATTGTGTGCTAATCGAAGGGAATTTGATATCCTAGAAAAGCTTGCAGCAAAATGTTGAGGTAGAATACAGAGCCATAAATTTAGTGACTTTGCAAACTCATGGCTGAAGCAGATACTGTGAATGTATGTATACATGATTTTGATGATGTCAAAAGAAGAATCAAACAAGGCTCATTTTGCTTCAAGATTAATACAAGATTGTTTCAACAAACAAAGCCTTGATTCAAGATTTCTTCAAGATCAAGTCTTGCCTCAAAATGAAAAGATTTCAAGTCATCCAAGGCACATGTAATCGATTACCAATACATGTAATCGATTACCAAGGCACATGAAAGTGTGTAATCGATTACACATCATATGTAATCGATTACCAGAGACTCTGAACATTGGGAATTCAAATTTTAAATGAAGAGTCACAATTGTTCAAGAAAAATAATTGTGTAATCGATTACACTAATTCTGTAATCGATTACCAGAGAGGATTTTCAAGGAATATCGCCAACAGTCACATCTTATCATTTGGATTTTGAATGACCATCAAAGGCCTATATATATGTGTGACTTGGGACGAAATTGCAGAGAGTTTTGCTAGTCCAGAATGTCTTATCCTCTCAAAAGAAAATGAGAGAGATTCCAAGAGAACTTCATTGTCAAATGCTCTCTCAAGAACTCTTGGACAAACACTTGCAAATCCATTAAGAGTTCATCCATGGATCTTCATTGTAATATTCTTCTCTTGAAGAGAAAATTTTTCTTCCATTCTTCTTATTCAATGAGATTGGTTAAGAGACTGTGAGTCTCTTGTTGTAAAGCATCTGAACACAAGGGATGGGTTGTTCCTGTGTGCTTCAGACTTTGTAATGGATTTTACAAAGATAGTGAAAATCTCAAGTGGGTTGCTTGAGTACTGAACGTAGGCATAAGGGTGTGGCCGAACCAGTATAAAACTATGTTTGCATTCTCTCTTCCTTTATCTCATTTATGTTATTACAATCAATTTTGTCTTGCATGTTTAAAGAACATTATTAAATTGATTGTTGTTGCTTCTTCTGCATTCTAAGCCTATCCCTCTTAAGTTATTGAGGCCACAAGGTCCAACAAATACTAAGAGAACTGAAGAGTCCGGACAAATGACAATGACATGTGAGGCAGCATTGCATATTGTTTCTAATCCAGTCTTCTATGTGAAGACAAAACATATTGAGGTGGACTACCACTTCATTAGGAAAACGATTGAGTTAGGAGAAACTACAACAAGTTTTGTTAACTTTAGTGACTAACAGGCCAACATCTTCACTAAGTCTTTGGGGGGGACCTAGGATTGACTATATTTGTAACAAGTTGGGTGCATATACTTGAATTTAAGTGTGAGGAAATTTCACTCACAAGACTTGTGATATTCATGTTTCAGCTTACAATTTATAGAGTACAAAGCATAAGAGAGAGAAAGGGGGAAAGGACAGCCTAGCCTAGTCTATGTGACAGCCTAGTCTAGTCTATGTCTGCTGACTTCTAAAACAAGGAAAAAATATTTAGTAATGATGCATACAAATCTAATTCAAAAACCCCAAAAGATATTCAACACATGATCTATACTCTCCAGCTTGAGGGGAAGTGTTGAGAATCAAAAATAAATTACACATTTATTGTATTGATTTGATAGGATTTGATTTAGAGGAAACTCAACCTCCTTTAATTGTGTTAATTATTACTATCAATCTATATAAAAGATTGAGTTAGGAGAAATTACAATAAGTTTTGTCAACTCTAGTGATCCGTTGACCAACATCTTCACTAAGTCTTTGATGTAACATCCCTGATTGTTAACTTCTCGACGGCTCGCACTCTACGATACTTCACTCGGCAGCACTTCACTTAACATCTTTATTAGTTAGAATCCTCCACCAATCAAAACCTTCCGTAGGTAGCCATTTTCAAAACCTTGACAATCAGCTCTGCCTACTTCTAGGATCAATGACTGACCCTACAAACCAATACAAGATTTTTCAGCATGCTTTATCCTCACTCACATGCTTTCTAGGAAACTTCCTAGAAGGTCACCCATCCCGAAATCACTCCAATCCTAGCACGCTTAACTATGAAGTTCTTAAGTGATGGGCTACCGAAAATTAGATGCTCTTGTTGGTATAGGTAGTATCAATTAAGTTCGCTAGAGAGACGGCGGCCACTTGAATAGTGGCAGTGGATGGCCGGAAAATGAAGCAGATTCGTCGATAAATTGCGGCTTGTAGAAGGGCTCATCGAAAGACAGGCAACGAGTGAAAGGGCTCACCATGGGACAGTGGGTCACCGAAAAAGTGACGGTGGCCAATGGTGACCAAAAAAGTTGTCGAGAAAGGAGAAAAGGGTTGTTGGAAGATGGATGACGAGCAAAAACGTCCACCGGGATTTGGAAAGGGCGACAACTAGAGAGGTCCACCAGAATGCAGAAAAAAGTGGAAGAACAATCGCTAGAAAAGGTGCAGCAAGTATAAAGGCCACCAAAAATTGGAAAAAGAATGATAGAAGAAAGGCAGTGAGCAAAAAGGCTCACCATTGTCCCCGATAAGGGACGGTTTTTCTTTATTCCCTCAACCTAGCTCTAGATACCATGTAAAATGAGAAAATATAGAGGGATAATAGACTGAAACCGTGTATCAAAGTACACAACAGATGCTCTATTATATAGTTGTCATTAAAAACAATACTGATAATGAGAGCATATTCAGTTTCTTCTAAATCAGATATGCTTCCTATAAATCAGATCCTAATAAATCTATACATTAAATATATATATATATATATATATATATATAGATTATATTTATTATATATATATATATATATATATATATATATATATATTTATAAATATATTTTAAATATTATAGACTACTTTACAATATTATAATTTATAAATAGTATAATACATGATTCATAATAAATAAATAAAAAATAAAACGTTCCCCAATTATAAGACTATTTAGGATGGAGCGTGGGTCAATTTTGTGGTTGTTTTAAATTTTGAGAATTTATATACATCTCACATAAATCATTTAGGGATGGCCACCACACCATCCAGGATTGATAACCTATGTCGTCTACAGAACCAAAAAAGGTTTAAGTAATGTGCTACGGCCAGTACCTAAGGATGTAAAAGGATTCAGAGAGCCCACGAAGGTTTGTGAGATTGTGAGTGGATAAACAAACCTCTAGCCCAGCTATTGAAGAAGTATAATTTTAGTGGGGAAAAGAAGATCAAGAGGCTTTTGCCACATTATGGTCTGGAATGACTATGCTTCCATCATACTCAGAGTTGCTGATGTTGAAAACTTCTATTGGGGAAACTGATGCTTCTATGGTAGGGGGATGTTCTGTTTTATGAAGAGAGGCCGGTAGCTTTTCTCTACCATAGTGTTAGGGGTTATCACAGCAAGCTCAAACCAACTAGCTTTATAAGATGGAATTGACGACAACTGGCATGGCTCTTCTGAAATGGAGAGACTGATTGATGGGAGTGGTCATGGTTGTTTCCCCAACAGAGAAAGTGCACAGTTCATAAATTATCATAAATCAGAATGCCCCCAACCTACCCCACAGCAAGCTCAAACCAACTAGCTTTATAAGATGGAATTGACGACAACTGGCATGGCTCTTCTGAAATGGAGAGACTGATTGATGGGAGTGGTCATGGTTGTTTCCCCAACAGAGAAAGTGCACAGTTCATAAATTATCATAAATCAGAATGCCCCCAACCTACCCTCACCTCCTATATAAGCTGATTTCATACTACCAAAAAATAGGCCACAAAGGAAGTCAGGAATATGGTGATTTACAATTACAACCAGACTTTACTGTTCACTTCCCTGTAACCAGATTTAAGGGAATGGTTCATAACAAATATCTAGTTTTAGATGTAGAATATTTCTTAAAGGTTAATTCATTCATTCACCAAGTATTAAAATGAGGTATATGCCATCCGAAACTTATCTGTTGCAATTGATATAACTACAAAGAAAAGAAAACATAGAATGACCTAATGGGAGACAATTGTTCTTCAACATGAGATGTAACATGATTTATCCCTCTTGATGTTTGTGCCGCAAGTTCCATCAACAACGCAGCAAACAAAAGCAAGACTGTGAAAGACATGATTACTTTATGGCAAAGCAAAAATATATCAGAAAGGATTGTTTAGGGCAAATGCAAACTTACATGGGCCAACAAAAGCCATTCCAATGGCAAACAATGACCCAAAAAGTTGTCCAAGGGTGGCACCAGCACCAATAAACCCGAATAATCTTGAACCTGACTGAACTCAAAGTATGTTAGGCCCAGAATAATCCAGACAAACAAAAATGATATAGCTGCAAACAAACCTCACTGTCCATCACATCAGTTACCCTTGCCCAAGTTGAAGAAATTGTAATTAGATTAAGCAAAGCAACCTTCATAAAATAACATAAACTAGTGTCACAAAAATGTCATTTGAAACAAGCAAACAGCAGAATGAAATCAAACTAGTATCTAAACATGGAAAATAAAATTATCAATCATACCCAAAGAAACAATCCTATCCGGACAGAAATATAGAACCATCCATGGTTATCCCAACCAAATGAAGATGTAAGACTACCATGGGCACCAATTTTCCCTTCTTCCTTTGAGGGAAAGGTCAAAGGTGTGGATCCCTAGGAACATAAAACCCAATTTAACACAATCAAAAACAAATAATTCTGAAATTAGCCAACAATATAGACTGCAACAAACAACTTCAAGTTATACTATTATCTTACTGTGATATTGGACTTTGAATATCCAGCTGATGAAGAGTGCCATAGAATAAAGAACAATATGAGGGATACACTAAAGAACCTGTGTATCAAAAACAAAGCCTGGAATTTCAAGAAGCACCATTACAAAAATTTCATCATAAAAATATGACAGATGGCATTGACAATTATGGCACAAGCGCGGTGACTATAATAAAAAAAGAGTATACATACCAAAGAAACAGCTGAATATGATAAATAAGGAAAACTAATGACAAACGACAAAAAATAACTTATGAACATATTATAGAAAACAAAACTCACTAAAAGTATCACAAACATAAGGTTGATGCCATAAGCTTCACAACACAAATTTGCTAGAAAATAGAAATTATCATGCAACAATTTTTTTTTTTTTTGATCAGCCAAAAATATAATATATTCATTAATAAGTACCAGAGGTACTAAATCGCTACAGATTTTTATAAGTACAAATCATAGCTGGTTCTCTAACAGGCCTTGAGATTACACAAGCTGAAAGAACTACATTAGGGTAATAGTGCAGAACTGTATCTAATTCCCTATGTTGGTGTCCGAAGAAAACCATCTTTGATATTTGAAGACAACTGATTGAAATGAGATGTGAAATTCTTTTCTAAGTTTCTGAGCCATGTCCATAGCAAAAACACTGCATCGTCCATTATTTTATGAGCATTGAAAACAGCAGTGGAGAAAATGATGCTATTTCTATGCTTCCAAATTGTATAAGTCAGTGCTAACCACCAGGACTGCCATCATGCAACAATTAATTGGCACAAAACAAGACAAAGAAACAGAGATAGAAGAAAAAAATAGAATCACAAAGATTCATAAAGGAACGAGGTTCACAAAGATTCGTAAAGGAATGAGGTTTAATTGCACTTTTGTCCATCTACAGTCTACAATGGCCTATGTGCAATTTTGGTACCTCAATATTTTTTACCCAAATCAACTATGCCAACTTTTCTATTGAAACAAATCAAGTACTTCTATCAATCTACCATTCAATTGTTAAGGGAAATAACTAACTTGACACCCAATTTTGAAATATGGCATAATATGTTGAGTTGGTACATGGTCATCAGAAAGGAACCACTATGTCAAGCCAGGATTAAAATGGACAAAATAAATTAATAAAATAATCAAAAGGAAATAAATGGATCGTACATTGTAATCCAATGTTGGAAAGTTTCCGTAATTGTGATCACCCCTGGCCCACCTTAATGGCATCCTATCGGAGTTGGCTGCCAATGTCTCAGAAATGGCAACCTAAAAGGCTACCAAGGCTGAGTGAATGTCATATTGTGCAACCATTAGAACATCGAGTCTTAGGATTAGGGTGTTGAGATCCCACATCAACTAAAGATAAGACCTAAGTAGTGCTTATAAGGTTTGGGCAATCCCCCCCGTACAAGCCAATTTTGTAGGGTTGAGTTAGGCCCTAAGCCCAAATTCTAAGATCCAAAAGTTGACAATGAGTCCTTTTAGTTGAGAAATTTGACTTAGTAACATGCTAATAAACATTTGAAAATCGTCTCATGTCAATTATTTCTGTCAAAAATTGGACGATAGTGATGGAAGGACTTATTTGTTTTAAGGACCAAAAGGCAATTAAGCCAAACAAAGAGGAGTAAAAAATGGTAGGAAAGAACAAGAAAAAGAGAAGAAATAATGACCAAAGAGAACAAAGAAAGAGGAGGCACAAATGGCCAAAGAGGTAACCTAAATAAATTGAAGGCTAGAAAAGTAGGGAGGAAAGGACATTTAGATGGGTTGTTCGGTGAATATGGATCTCATTTACCACATATAGTAGACACCATAGTTCAGTTTTGCAGTGCAAAAGTCATGGTGTTAGTTCAGTTTTGCAAAACCGAAGTCATGCAGGACATTCAGGCACCTTATAAAAAGGCTAGACATGACAAACCACCTAAGTAGATCTAGGGAATACAGCTAAATTACATGAAAAGATTGTGAGCAGACTTGAATGGAATTGGTCATCGGGTAGACTCAAGCTAAATTGTGTAAACTCACGAGTCCATGGGCAAATCTAAGTGTGCTGGTTCATGTTAATTTGGCCCAAAATGCAGCACTTTCAGCCTAAAACACTAGGGAAACCTTCAGACTTGAAGCTCACCCAAAATCCAAATCAATCTGATCATCCATTGATTCATTCTAGTCAATTTCAAAGCACAGGTTACTTGCTATTGCCCTCAATGTCAAAGCTCAGGTTGTTTGTCATATGCACTATCAAAGTTGCAGCCTTCACCCTTCTTGCTGATTCTGTTAGGCAAAGCTCCATCCATATTCTGGTTCTACTAATTCACCTCTTGAATCTTGATTGCCTTACAAGTTCTCTTGCTTGACTTTGGTTGAATGGATAACTGTCTGTACTGTGTTCTATGTTTTTTTGAACGGCCAAAAGTATCATATATTAGATAAGGATAGTACCAGAAGTACTACAAAGATACAAAAAGAAAGCCATAGGCTGAGGATATAAGGAAAAACTACACAAGCTTCCCCAACTAGAGACCTTACAAAAAACCACCCATCCTTCCCAGACTAGGAGAAGGCAAAGGACATAGATGATGACCATTGATTAAACGGAATGACAAAGTCCTTTTCCCACCCCCTCAACCAAGACCAGGTAAGATAAATTGCATCACCCACCAACTTAGAAATAGCAAACTGTTGATTTTTAAAAATCATGGTGTTCCTATAGTTCCAAATAGAAACTGTGGCTGCTACCCACCAAACCTTCCACTTTCTATTAATAGCCTGCGAAGCAGCCAAAGAGAGGTGCTGAATGAAGTGATCCACAGGCCTACAATGCATGACTCTAGCTTCCTTGACCCAAGAGGTAAATTCCCACCACAGTGGCATAATCTTATTGCAAGAAAAGAAGAGATGAGAGGCAGATTCCACTTGGCTTTGGCAAAAGGTACAGAGGTCACTATCAAGCGCGACTTGCCGTCTAGATAAGTTATCCTTAGTCGGGAGTCTATCCCACAGGAGTCTCCAAGCAAAGGAAAGGGCTTTCGGAGGAGCTTTGATATCCCATAACTGACTGAAAGCTTGATTCTGGTATACTGTTGATTGAGCTTCTCTAATAAAATGGTAAGCACTGGATGTAGAAAAAGTTCCTTTTGGATCAGCACCCCATACCCACTGGTCCTTGAAAGTTGCATTAGGAGATAAGGCTGAAACCTGGTCGATAAAGTCTGAAGCACTGACCAACTCTTGATCAAAAAGATTCCTCCTCCAAGAGAAATTCCACTGCCATCCTGCTTCTCCAAAGGACCCCAAGTTTCCCACTATCTCAGCTTTATGAGAAGATATTTGATACAAATCAGGATATCTTTCTCTTAGAGTTCTTCCATCACCCATCCAAGAATCTTCCCAAAATAAAATTTGGTCACCACTGCCCAGTTTCCATATAATCTGATTGAGAACCCCATCCATACTGCTGTGAAGCATTACAGTCTTCAAGTCAGACCACCAAGCATTACTGTGTTCTATGTTGATTGGTATATTGTATGGTATTGTGATTTGATTGGGGTAGATGATTGCTGTGTTTTGTACAGTTTTTTGGCATAGCTCATTCTAATAAACTTATGATTTGCTGTGTTGATTGCTGTGTTTTGGCATAGCTAATCCTAATGAACTTATCATTTGGTCACTTTATGTATGATTTTAACGTGTTATTATCATAATACTCTGTAATTCTCATTTGTTTTAGTATGAAGGTGCAGTATGTGCATTGTGTCTGCATGATTGTGTTGCCATCTATGAAGCACGAACTTTGACATGGACACCGGACATAGACACACACTTGGACATGGCTAATGTCTAAAATATAGGACACAAGACACTGCAAACACACAGAGAGAGACTCTAATGAAATAAAATAATGAGTAAACATATAATAAAATATTTAAATTGATGGTATATTTATCTTTCTAAACCAACATTATATGTTTTTTCAAGTGTCTGAATTGTGTAAAAGTATCCACTTAAGTGTTCAAGCCAGCAAAAAGTCATTTTTAAATTGAAAACTTCATAAGAAGTGTCCAAAAGTGTCGGGGTGGTGTCAGAAATGTGTTCGTGCTTTATAGGTTGTCATTTATAAGTCTAATGGCATTTAGCCACTAGTTTAAGATTAAAAAAACGGCTAAATGAATTATCAAAATTGAAAATCGACTGTTATTATGGGCACAAAAATAAAGAATTCTAAAAAATTCAATGTTACCTTGCCTTTGGAAAGGTTAGGTAGAGAGAATATGAGAGAAGAAAAGGGTGCAGCAATGAGGGTGAGCACCAGGGACCCCACAAATAGACCCGGCAGATTTGATAACCCCAATGAGATGGCACCCTCATCGCGCAACGGAAGAACTACGAAATACGCACTCAAAATCTGCAACAAATAGCCAAAAAAAAAAGGGGTATGAAGAAAAAAGAAACGGAAGGGGCAAAACATTCTCAGTCATTGAGCAGAGAAAAGAAAACTCACAAAGAAGAAGCAGAAGAAGGAATGGAGCAAAGTAGAGGTCTCGTGCGGGTGCACCGTAACGAACAAGGAGACGACTGCATCAAACGTAAACCTTCCCATCGCGTTTGCGTTTCGAATCGGAGCAAATGGAGATTGGAGACACACCAAGCATTGTTAGCCAGCCCCCAGGTCAAAATCTTGATTATAACGACAAGGAATATTCTAAAAATATATATTAGACAATACTAATTTCTTACGAATTTTTGTTCTATTTTTTTAAATATATAATTTTAGTTTTTTTATTTTTTTTAACTGATATATTTTATCATTTATTTTTTGAAAAATTATTATTTTAATTTTCATATTTTTTTAATTGAGATATTCCGTCTCTCATTTTAAAAAAAAAATATAATTTTAATCCTATTAGTCAATTTCAGACTTATTGACAATATATTTTTATTTTTTTTTATAAATTAAACTTGTTAGCAATTAAATAATTTAAGAAAATAGTTATTACTATAAAATAAACAAATAATTGTCATTCAACGTTTACAAAATATATAGATCAACATTTGAAATTAGTTACAAGGATTAAAATTGTGAATTTTTTAAAAATATGATATGAAATGTCTCAATTAAAAATGAAGGATTAAAATCGTAAACTTTTTAAAAGTGAATAACAAAATGTCTCAATTAAAAAATAGGAAACTAAAATTATAAATTCGAAAAAAATATGAGAACAAAAATTACATTTTAACCTAATATTAATTATATGAGCAAGATACATGAACGTCCATCTATCTATCTAGTCTCCTGGCCCCTGACTATAAGACTCTTACAATTAATTTATATCTTTCAAGAAGAATAATTAATTTAGTTAATTACATTAAATTATTCAATTATTTGTATTATCTTTCCAAAATTAACATTTTTTATCTCTTTATTCACTTAATTGTTTCTCACTAATATTTGGAGAGAAAGAATAATTGAGTAAGTGTTTGTAGGAAAAAAACAATTAATGCATCTAAAAATTAAAGAATTGTCTTATAAAAAGAAAAAAATAAATTTCTGAGAAAAGTTTTATAATTTGGAACAGATGAAGTATCTATCTATATCTAGTATACCAGATAGATATTTAATTAGGGCACCTCATTTGTAACATCCCTAATTTTTTACTTCTCGTCAACTCTCACACTACGGCACTTCACGCAATGACATTTCATTCAACTTCCTTGTTGGTTAGAACCCTCCACTGGTGATAACCCTTCATAGGTAGCCTTTTTTGAGACCTCGATAATCTGATTTCATGATCAATGACTGTCCCTACAAACCAACATGATATTTTTCAATGTGTTCACATGTTTTCTATGAAACATCTTGAAGGACATTCAAAAGAAGAATGCAGTGTCTTGAAGGATAAGATCAAAGACCTTATCATGCTAGGCCTTTTAAAAGATTTCGTCCATAAACCTCAAACATATCAATCTAATAATGGGTACAAGCAAGGGAAAAGAGCGAGACGGTAACAATCATTCACAAATCAAGAGACAGAGAAGTTGAAGACGCTCTAAGGAAAGAGATGAAAAGTACATCGACAAGTTGAGACGTATCATTGACACCATTGCAAGGGGATTCATGGATGATGAGCAACAACTTCGACATGAAAGAGACCCTTACAACAAGTACGGTCGGTCAACATGGTTTCTCCACACAAAGCGTCGGACATGTTGTCAATTACATTCACCTTGGTTGACTTTAAAAGCAATAAACCCAATTCAAGATGATATCATGGTTATTAGTGTCAAAATCACTAACTGCATAGTCAGAACAACACTCGTCGACCAAGGAAGCTCTGTTGACATCTTATTCTGGAATACCTTCAAAAGGATGGGGATTACTGAGTTCAAGATCCTCCCACACGATGACCCCTATTTGGCTGTGTCGGAGAAAGGGTTGGGACGAAAGGAAGTATTTGGTTGTATACCAAGTTTGACCATCAAGGATCATTATAAAAAGACTTAAAGATACGTTTTCTTATAATACACACCCATACCTCATATAACATCTTACTCAGTCGCCCCTCGTTGAGCGTTTTCGGGGCAATTGTCTCCGCCCCTCACCTCGCCATGAAGTTCCCTTCAGACACCAAAGCCATCATAATCGTGCATGTCGACCAAAGGCTAGCCAAAGAATGTTACATGGCAAGCCTCAAGCTTGGCCTTCTCATAAAGGATGAACGTCATCAAGGCGTGCACTATGTGGAGATTGTGGCAGAAATCGAGGGTTTGGAAGGGTTAGATCTTGATCCAAGGACTAAAGATGATAGTAGAGTTAAACCTATGGAAGAAACATGAACCTTTCAGTTCGACCTTAAGGAAGGACAAGCCACCCAATTAGGAAGTCAACTTTCGAGTGATGATAGAAGCAATATGCAACAAATCATTAGAGAACATATCGATCTGTTTGCATGGTCTGCAACCAATATGCTAGGAGTAGACTCGGCTTCCCACTGTCATAGGTTATCCATATGTAAAAATGCCAAGATTATAACACAAAGAAAAAGAAAGATGGGAAAAGAAAGATGTTGAGCAGTCTGACAGGAAGTTTCCAAACTGATGGTCGCACAATTTATTAGAGAGATAGACTACACTACTCATCTTTTGAATGTGGTTATGGTTAAAAGGTTGAACTAAAAATGAAGAATGTGCATGAATTACACTGGTTTGAATTGGGCATGTCCAAAAGATGTTTATCCCTTCCCCAACATTGATTGATTGGTGGATGGGGCAACAAGGCACAAAATCTTGAGCTTCTTGGATGCCTGCTTAGGCTATATTCAAATAAGGATGGACCCAACTAATGAAGACAAGACACCATTCATCATTGAATTAGCAAAATACTAATACAAGGTGATGCCCTTCAGACTCAAGAAAATTAGGGCAACATATGAGCGCCTAATGGATAAAGTGTTCGGTGCACAACTGGGTTGGAATTTAGATGTATACGTGGACAACATGGTAGTCAAGTTCGATGACTTGTGAACACACGTCTAGGACCAGAAAGAAATGTTTGGTCAACTCTGAAAACATAACATGAGGTTGAATCCCGAAAAGTGTGTCTTTGATGTTGAAGGTGTCAAATTCTTGGGATCCATGCTAACACATAGAGGGATACATGTCAAGCTATCATGGAAATGAGAAGTCCTAAAAACGTAAAAGAAGCTCAAAGACTAGCTAGCAAGATAGTCTCCCTATCCAGATTTTTGCTTAGAATTTCCAAAAGGCTTAGCCAATCATGAATCTCCTCAAGAAGACTAAAAAATTCACCTGGCTGAAGAATGAAAATAGACTTTTCAAAAACTAAAGGAAACTCTTGCCACCCCCCCCCCTATGTTGCCAAAACCTAACACTAGCAAGAGGTTGATATTCTACCTCTCAATATCTGCCAAAGCCATTAGCGTTGTACTCATACAAGAGAAGTGTAGCGAGTTGAAACCGACTTACTTTGTTAGTTGAGTACTACAAGACCCAGAAACAAGGTATCAAGTCATGGAAAAAGTGGCTTTGGTGCTAGTCAATGTTGCCCTTCACCTTTGGCAATATTTTCAAAGTCACAAAATTATTGTTCAAACTAATTGTTCGATAGCTAAAGTGTTATGCAAGCTTGAACTAGCTGGAAGAATGATGGCTTGGTCCATCAAATTGTCCAAATATGAGCTTAATTATGAACTAAGAGGCATTATCTAGGCCCAAGGCTTAGCTGACTTTGTAAATGAGTTCCACCCCCTACAACCACAATTCCAGCATGAATGGTGGACCTTGCATGTGGACAACTCCTCTAATCAGCATGGAAGTGGAGCTAGGATAATTTTGAAGGGACCCAACCACATAACTTTAGGATAATCACTACACTTTGATTTTCAAAGCCAGATGTAATCAGGTCAAATACAAAGCTCACCTAGAAAGCTTAAGATTGGCTAAAGAAGTTGGAGGTCGTAGGGTTAACTACCAAAGTGACTCCAAGATCGCTTCCAAATAGATAAACAAAGTCAACGAGTTGGCAAGGACCCTCAACTACTAAAGTATCATTTGAGAAGCTTAAAGAAAAGGTCAATGAAATCCAAGTAATGCATATCAATCGAGACATCAATGACAAAGTCCATAAGTTGGGAAGGCTAGCAACTTTACCTTGCCCAGGACAGTTGAAGACTTTCATACTTCACATGTTCCTCGTACCCAACGTTTCAAGCAATGAATGTTTACAAATTGAAAAAGAAGACTCCACTGGATGGAAAAAAGACATAACTGGGTACTTGAGGAATGAAACTCTTTTAGCAGACAGAAAGAAGGCAAAAAAGATAAGAACCCAGACTGCATGGTATATCATCATAGCTGGAGAGTTATACCGACGGGGTTTCTCCTCATCTTTGCTCAAGTGTTTAGATAAAGAGCAAGCCAACTAAGTCATCCAAGAACTCTAAAAGGGCATTTGCAATATGCATTTTGGAAATAAATCAATGGCAACATGAGTGCTAAGACCTGGATACTACTTGCCAACTTTGAGAATTGACTACTCAAACTTTGTAAAGAAATGCATCCAATGTTAAAAGCATGACAATATGATCCATCGATTAGTCAAAGAGTTACATTCCATCACCTCCCTATGGTCGTTTGCTATTTGGGCAATGAATATTTTAGGACCCTTTCTTAAAGCCCCAAGACAAAGGAAATTCTTGCTAGTAGTCGTTGATTACTTCACAAAGTGGGTGGAAGCCAAAACCCTTAGCAACCATCATGACCCAAAATGTCCAAAAGTTCCTTTGGAAGAATATCATTACCTATTTTGACATTCCAAACACTATGGTCATAGATAATGGTTTACAATTCACAGAACAGAAGCTTAACGAGTTTATGAATGACCTCAACAACAAACATATGGTGATATTCATAGAACACCCTCAGAAAAATGAGCAAGCTGAAGCAACCAATAAAGTAATCCTAGGAGAATTGAAAAATGGTTGGTTAGGGCAAAAGGAAGATGGGTCGAGGAGTTCATTGTGGTCCTATGGGCATATTTTTGCACCCTTTAGTCCACCACCCAAGAAACGCCTTTTCGGCTAACTTATGGGACAAATGCTATGGTCCCAATGGAGTTAGGGGAAATCTCACTCCGAAGGCATAATTTTATAGAAGCTGAAAATAATGAAGCTTTGTAGGTAAACTTGGACCTCATCGAACAAGTGCGGGAGGACACAATCATCATGATCGAATCTTGTAAACAACATATGGCCTAGTGGTTTAACTTTAAGTTAACCCTTTGACAGTTCAAAGAAGGAGACTTAGTTTAGAGAACACATAGAGAAGCCTGAAAGGATTTGTCGGATGGTAAGCTAGCTGCCAACTGAGAATGACCCGTTAGAATTCAACATAATCTACAAAATGGAGATCACAAGCTAGAAGAGTTATCAGGAAAGGTCATTTTAAGGACTTGGAATTCCACACACTTGAAGTTCTATTTCAGTTAAAGTCCTTGTAACAAGTGGGGTACTTTTTTTCCTACCTCGGCTTTTTATTCCTTTAAAAATATGAAAAGGTTTTTGCCGATAAGGATTTAATGAGGCACACTTCGGCAACACACCATCAATAAAATCTTTTCTCGTCCATACATTATATTTTTATATCAAGAATTACATCAATTAGTTCCCTCCCGAATATCCTTTTCAAATAAGGTTGAACTTAAAGAATTACATTAATCAGTTCCCTCCTGAATACCCTATTCGGCTAAAGTTTAACTTTAAGAATTACATTTATCAGCTCTTTCCTAAATACCCCATTCGGCTAAGGTTGAACTTAAAGAATTACATTATTTAGTTCCCTCCCGAATACCCTATTTGGCTAAGGCTGAACTTAATGAATTACATTATTTGGTTCCCTCCCAAATACCCATTTTGGCTAAGGTTAAGGTAAACCATTACTTTAGTCAGTTTGCTATTAAAGTATCTGATTGATGAAAAGTAAAGTGGTAAAATCAAATCAAACAATTCCTTCGAGACGAATATTGCATTCAATCTGGTTAACATACTTATTGGCTACAACTACTATGCATACTCGACTATTGTGGCGTCCCTAAATAATGACTGGTTTAATAGTAATGATTTAAATAGCAAAAACCATGGGAATTTTTTTTTCTTTTTCTTTTTCATTTCTCTCTCTTTTTCACAGTAATTAAGTTCAGAAGGAAAATTATCACTATAGAGTCCTGAATGGCCAGTTCACAACTTTATTCGGAGTCATTTCTTTCTGATCACTCATAACCTCTAAACTATTTTGCTCTTTCAAAAAGAAAAGTATGCCAGCCATTACTTTAGGTCGTCACATAAAAATAATAAAATAAAATGCGGTCGGTGAACTCTCTTTCAAATAAAGTTTGTTAACACTTTCTTTTCAAATAACAAGATTAAACATAATTACATTCGTCATCTAAAACTGTCCAAAATATGGGAGTTTGCAAAATACATAGTGACATCCAGAGCAAAGGTATCCACTGCGGTGGCTTCAGCCACATATATACAATCATCAAAATTCCTATACAACAGGTCTACCCGTCCAAAAATCAAAAGAGTAAACCTAACAGTCTGTACTAGATACACCCACCCCCCAAAAGTATATAAACCTAGTCTAAGGAGCCGTCTGCTATGATGAAGAGTCTCCACTAGTCACTATCCCTCTAGGGCCGCTCTCCTCCGTAGAGTCTGCCTTAGATGCTGACATGACGTTCTCTAGAGAATCCACATCAGGTAGTGGGTCCTCATCACCCTCTGGAAAGTCAAGAGCATCCACAACAGGCTCGGGAGGTAACTCCTCTGGGTCCTCCTCAGGGTCTTCTTCAGATGACAACACCTCTATCACTTGGACCGGCTCCACTAGTCGATATGGAGTAGGTGTAGGTAGTATCCACTCCACAGTTCGCTGAAGCGTGCGTGCGGGTTCCTTTGGATGTACCAATGAAGTAGTCATGAGTCGAATCGTGCCACGGAATCGGCACCTCGCATTGCCTTCGAGGGTCTCCCAAACTCCCTCTAGGCACTCCATCTCCACTCGGTCATGTTTTAATTGCGCTGCCATCGCGATCTAAGAGAAATAAAAGAAAGGGGGTAGACTCTTTCACGAGAAATCTAACTACGGGTAACAACACAATGCATCCCATAACCGCTACATGTAGTTAAAAGGTATGCCTCAAGGGTTTTTCTTCTCTGGTAATCGATTACACAACATTGGTAATCGATTACCAGAGGCCAAACTCGAGTTACAACGCTTCAGAACATGAAAACCTGCAATATACACTGTGTAATCGATTACACATAACTGGTAATCGATTACCAGTGGTCTGTTACTTTGTGTAATCGATTACATAGCATTGGTAATCGATTACCAGAGGCCACCTCAACATCCTATCTCCATTTCTAAGCCTGGTAATCGATTACACCCCTTGGTAACCGATTACCAAAGGCCATCTCAACTTCCTGTCTCCATTTTTAAGCCTTGTAATCGATTACGCACCCTTGGTAATCGATTACCAGAGGCCATCTTAACTTCCTGTCTTCATTTCTAAGCCTTGTAATTAATTACACACCCTTGGTAATCGATTACCAGAGGCCATATTCCAGATATCACTCAAGATCCATAGCTGACCAGCCACCACACAAGCCTCCTTGCTTTGTGGTCTTTGTTCTTTTAATGGTTGACTGCCAGGAGCTCGCCTGTTTAGGTACGTCACATGTTCTCACTGACTGACTATGCCCGGGTTGGGTCGAGATTGGTCAAGCTTGGTTTTGGGCAATAGCATCCCACCTGACGTCCCCAAGGTCTCCTGACCCCCGCGACATATCTCCAAGTACCACTCTGTGGTCAACGAGTAAAAGTAGGAAGACTGACTCTTCCACACTTTCTCACTTCAAGCTTGCAGGATTATGGGGTACCCATCATATATGGTACTAGGTGGCGATCGGGCGATGGTGCAAATCAACTCTCCCACATTCACAAATCAAACATGAACCCACCATCCCTAGTTGCCCACCTTCAACTGAGCTGACGTACCCCCACATAGCCCTTATCCTCGTTCCTCTCAGCACCGGGTCCCCATCAACCCCTCCAAGCTTCCACAACATCCAAGAAATTCAATATCCAAACATCATGAACTATCCTAATCCAAGAAAACAAGGCAGAGGCAGAAAACTCTGCCCAAAACACATCCCAACACCACAACTTTCCCTACTCAAATACCCCAGTAACATTTTCTTCATTCTGATTTGTTAACCGTTGGATCGACTCGAAAATTTTACTGGAGGTCCCTAATACATAAGTCTACATTTTGACCATTGAGATCTGCTAAAAAACGTCCAGAACCCAATATGTACTACCTTTCCCATAACCAGCAATGCGCATTTTCTACACAAGCACAAAATTCTGCTGCACATTTCAACAACAATTTTCTGCATAATAGTGCAGATTTTCGAAATCACTCTTGCCTTCATCCAATTTTGCTGAAATTGGATCCTACAAGTCCTAAATCATGCATAAATCATATCTAAACCAAAGACAAGCTTCAAACCAAAGCAATTCAAAATCTAGGTGTCTAAAACCCCTCAATTTAGTGGATTTTCAAGGTTTGAAAAGTGAAAATGAAAATGGGGTAATTTTGGAGCAAACTCTCATCTCAAACAAGTCTATAACATTAATCTAAACTTGCTCAAACTAGTTTTACGACGAAAACTTCACCGAATCAAAATTTGACCCCTCAACACCCAATTTACCCTAGAAATGGCTCTTGCTTTCACTTTGGTCACTCATTTTCCTCATTTGCTCAGTCCAAGCTTTCCCACAAGTCCTAAATGACATTTTAAACTAGGATTAACTCACTTTAGACTCCCATTTACACTAACCCCAAATTTAGCTTCTCTAACCCTCAAAATCTCACACTTTTCTACCTACAACATTGTCATTCTCACATTTAACCCTAAGTTAACTTTCCCCTTCATCTCTACCAGTTTTCCATCAGCAATTTCAACACACAAACATTACAAAGCATCATCATAAAACCCTAAAACAGAATGGGTAATTTTGGCTCACATCAACATGACAAGTTTAGCATGCTTTCTACAAATTCCTTCACAAATAACTACCATGATGCATAAACTTAGTAGAACTACCCATCATATCTCCCAAAAACCCAATACCCACGAAAATCATGTGAGAAGAAGTCTACCCAAACCTGAAATTTGAAGTCCCACAACGTAGAGGTGAGCTTCACGACTCTGAAAATGGCTTCCTTTTGCAATTTGGAGTAGAAATGGTGAGCAAAGTTTGGAGCTTTAATGGAGGCTTCAATGGTGGATGAGAAGGGGAGAAGAAAAGCAACGTGAGAATGAGGGAAAAGCTTATGAATTTTTTTTTGGCTGAGTGAGGAGAGAGAACGTGGCTTTTTATAAGAAAGAATGATTTCCTTTTCCTATTATTTTATTTTCTAAAGCACTTGCCACTTGTCCCATTTTGAGTGGAACAAAAAGGACCCACTTTTGCTCTTGATGTGACTCATACTCAGCCACAAGAAGAGAAAAAATCTGACCTTTTGAAATGCTAAAATCATGCCTCGATTTGCGTGTCACTTCTCTGGTTCCAGTCCCTCGCGTTTCTCTGCACCCATCGGGGCCCGTTTTCGAAAGTAAGCAATATATATATCAAAACGCTCAAAATGAAACCCCGAGCATGGTTCAGAGGTTGGTTTTGTTAAATTTTAAGTTGCACGCAAAATGATAATTTTTAGACTAATTAATTGAGAATTTATCTATAACTGTCCAGTTATGGATTTCTCTTCTTTAATTAGTCTAACCCGCGTATCTTTCCCCCAATATACCTACTCCTACCAGGAGTATATATATATATACACTGAATAATACTTATATATATAATTATTCAAAATGCATCGTTTACAAAATTCCGGGTGGAAATTTCCAGGATGTCACATTACTCCCACCCTTTAAGGAATTTCGTCCCCGAAATTAACTACTCTATGAACAAACTTGGGTACAATTCTCTCACCCTATCCTCTAACTCCCAGGTTGAATCACCCTCGTCGGGTCCCCACTGCACTTTCACCAACGCGATCTCCTTTCCTCTCAACGACTTCATTCTTCGATCAGTAATCTTCTGAGGTTGTGCTTTATAGGTGAGGTTATCCTTCACCTGTACCTCGTCCATTGCAAGTACATGTGATGGATCCGGGTTGTACCGTCTCAGTTGAGAGACATGAAACACAGGATGCAAATTCGATAAGCTCGGGGGTAAAGCGATTTGATAGGCTACAGGCCCCACCTTCTTCAAAATCTGATACGGACCTAGATACTTAGGCGTCAACTTCCTAGATTTGAGAGCTCTTCCGACTCCGGTTACAGAAGAAACCTTCAAAAACACATGTTCTCCTTCCTGAAAATCTAATGGCTTCCTCCTTCTGTCATAATAGCTCTTCTGCCTATCCTTAGATGCTTTTATTTTCTCTCGAATCAATTTCACTTGTTCGGTAATTTGTTATAGGATTTCAGGTCCAAGAAGTACTGCTTCTCCATCATCGTACCAACAAAGAGGAGTTTTGCACTTCCGTCCATATAGAGCTTCAAAAGGAGCCATACCAATACTGGCTTGGTAGCTGTTGTTGTAAGTAAATTCAATCAATGGCAAACATTCCATCCAACTGCCTTGTTGCTCTATAATACACACCCGGAGTAGATCTTCTAGAGTCTGAATGGTTCGTTCAGTCTGACCATCTGTTTGAGGATGATAAGTTGAACTGAGCTTCAGCTTTGTCCCCAATGCTTCATGTAGACTTGTCCAAAATCGCGAGGTAAACCTCGGATCCCTATCTGATACAATACTGGAAGGTATTCCATGCAACCTTACTACTTCTTTGATATACAACTCTACTAACTTCTCCATTTTATACTTCATATTCACCGGAATAAAATGAGCAGACTTGGTGAGTCGATCTACTATGACCCACACAACATCATGTCCATGACTAGTCTTGGGTAAACTAGATACAAAGTCCATGGATATGCTCTCCCATTTCCATTCCGGAATTTCTAGTGGCTTTAATTCTCCTGATGGTCGCTGGTGCTCAGCCTTAGCCTTTTGACATGTCAAACATCTTGCTACATATTCAGCTACATCTTTCTTCGTGCCATGCCACCAAAAACTTCTCTTCAAATCTTAGTACATCTTAGTCATTCCTAGATGGAAACTAAGACGACTTTTATGTGCTTCTTCCAAGATCTTAACTTTCAAATCATCTAAAGATGGTACGCATATCCTCCCCTTGAATCTAATTAACCCGGTTGTGTCCTTCTTAAACTCCACATCCTTATCTCCCATTGCATCTAACACTTTGCCTTGCAGAAACGTGTCATCCTCTTGAGCCTCACGTATATGATCTATGAATTCATTGGTGATCTGCAATGCTCCTACAAATAAGCTCTTAGGTCGCATCTCGATTGCTAGATTCAAATCTCGAAATTTCTCTATCAATCTCTGCTCCAAACTCATCATAGTCGCAACATGTAAGGACTTCCAGCTTAGTGCGTCGGCTACTACATTAGCCTTTCCTGGATGGTAGGAAAGACCAAAATCATAATCCTTGAGGAACTCCATCCATCTTCGTTGCCTCATATTGAGTTCCTTCTGATCGAACAAGTATTTGAGGCTCTTGTGATCACTGAAAACTTCAAAACGAGTACCGTATAAATAGTGCCTCCAAATCTTTAAGGCAAAGACCACAACTGCTAGTTCCAAATCATGGGTCGGATAGTTAACTTCATGAGGACTCAATTGGCGTGAAGCATAAGCCACTACTCTTCCCTCCTGCATTAACACACACCCCAAGCCTTGCCCGCTTGCATCGCAATACACTTCAAATGGTCTCTTAGGGTCGGGCAAAATTAACACTGGAGCTGTTGTCAAACGCCTCTTCAACTCTTGGAAGCTTTGATCACATTTCTCATTCCAGACAAACTTCTCATTCTTATGAGTCAATTTAGTTATGGGCAGTGCCAATTTAGAAAATCCCTCAATGAATTTTCTATAATAGCCAGCCAACCCCAAGAAACTTCGAACTTCTGTTGGAGTTGTCGGTTGTTGCCACTCCATAACCGACTCCACTTTAATCGGATCCACTGCAACCCCGTCTTTAGAAATCACGTGCCCTAAGAACTGCACTTTTTCTAACCAAAATTCACATTTCGACAATTTGGCGAAAAATTTCCTATCCCTCAGGATATGCAACACAATTCTCAAGTGCTTCTCATGCTCCTCCTTATTCCTTGAATACACAAGGATATCATCAATGAACACAACCATGAACTGATCTAAGTAATCATGGAATATACGGTTCATATAGTCCATGAAGATAGCCGGAGCATTAGTCACTCCAAATGGCATGACTAAATACTCATAATGCCCATACCGAGTCCGAAACGCAGTCTTTGGGATATCTTCCTCCTTAACTCGGATTTGATGATACCCCGATCGCAAATCTATCTTCGAAAATACCGTCGCTCCCCTCAATTGATCAATCAAATCATCTATCCTTGGTAAAGGATATTTGTTCTTGATAGTGACCTTGTTTAGCTGCCGGTAGTCTACGCACATCCTCATACTTCCATCCTTCTTTTTAACCAATAAGACCGGCGCTCCCCATGGTGATGCGCTTGGGCGAACAAATTGTTTGCTTAAAAGATCCTGCACTTGTGCCTTCACCTCTGCTAGTTCTACTGGAGACATCCTATAGGGTGTAATCGACACTGGATTCGCCCCAGGCACCAAGTCAATAATGAATTCCACTTCTCTCTCAGGTGGTAATTCACAAATGTCATCAGAAAAAACTTCTGGAAATTCTGACACCACCGGTATACTGCTAACTTCAGCGACCTCTTCCACATTCATGGAGAAAAACACCATGTAAGTTCGAACATCCTTTGCTCCATCGCTGACCGCATTCTCTTTCAATGGTTCATTTGTAACTACATTTCCACCAAATACTAGCATCTTCTCTTTGCAGTCTAGAAAGATATGGTTAGTAGATAACCAATCCATCCCCAAGATCACATCTAGATGAGATAAAGGTAGGCAAATCAAATCCGCTATAAAAGATCGACCCTCAACAATTATAGGACACTTCAAACACACTGGTTACATGCTCGTTAGTCGGAGTAGACACCACCATATCATATGGTAACTCCGTCGCACATAACCCCAACCTCTCCACACATGCATGAGATATGAATGAATGCATGGCACCCGAATCATAGAGTACATCTAGTAGTTTATCAGCAATCAAACACTTACCCTGTATCAAATCGTCAGAGGCAGCAACTTCTGATCCATTCATAGCAAATACCCGGGAGGGTACCTTTGGTCTTCCACCACTAGGGTTGTTGTTGTTGCTAACATTACCGCTCCTTGTGGAATTAGTGGGTCCACGATTGACGGTGTTGGAATTGGCAGTTACCGTCGGTCTCCTAGTCACCCTACATTCTCGTGCATAATGGCCTACCTTGCCACAAACATAACAACGGTTCTCCTGTGTCTGCTGGAGTTGTGGGCAATTCCTCCTAAGATGCGGTCCTCCACACTGAAAACACTGTACCCCGGTCCCCCTTGACTGGCTCATGTTGGACGTAGCCATAGGTTGTTTCCCCTTGTTGCCAGAATATGGCTTCATCCTCTTACTACTGTTTCCTCTAAAAGGATGGCTTCTCTGTGGTCCTCCAAAGCCTCTAGCTTGCCTCTCCTTCATCTTGTCCTCAAATATTCTGCACTTTGTCACTAGTTGATTGAAATCCGTGATCTGCATATAGCTAACTTCCTGTTGAATCTCCAATCGAAGCCCATTCTCAAACTGAGCACATAAGTCTTCTTCGTTCCGAGCCACTTGGTATTGAGGCCAATACTGTAGAAGTTCATTAAATTTGGCCGTGTATTCCCCAACGGACATGTTTCCCTTCTTCAAATCCAGAAATTCCCTCGCCTTTCGCTTCCTGAGATCTCGTGGAAAATAATTTTCTAGGAATTTGTCCTTGAAGGCATTCCAAGGAATCACGCCTCCAGGTGCAGCAAATGTAGGCTTCATGAACTTCCACCAATTCTCAGCTTCTCCTTGGAGCATGAATGTCGCATAAGGGACCTTATGCTCCTCGAGGCAACCCATCGCCTCGAAAATCTTCTCAGTCTCAGCTAACCACAACCTAGCACCTTCTGGATCATAGTCCCCATTGAACTTCGGAGGGTGGTTCTTACGGAAAGCCATGAGTCCTCGATACTCTGCCGGTTCCACATCACGTTCCTGCACTAGAGTTTCCAGCACAACTGTGATGCGGTCTAGGACATCACGGTTCTGATCCCTACCACGTCTTGCCATACCTAACCTGTAGGGAAGCTATTAGTATCCAAGAAATTCTACTGAGAGAGTGTACCGCACAGGCTATGACAGTTACAACAATATCCTTCTCTCTATACATATATATATATATACACACAACAATTCTACTGAATCAATAACACATTCCTGCTCAAGACAAGAAAGTAGAAATACACACAATTTGTGACTTAAGGTCACTCCTCGAAACCTACTTCCAAGTTTCGGAGATACACAGTAAGACCATGAACAGGTTTACTAGAATCCAACTTTTGCTCTGATACCACCAATTGTGGCGTCCCTAAATAATGACTGGTTTAATAGTAATGATTTAAATAGCAAAAACCATGGGAATTTTTTTTTTCTTTTTCTTTTTCATTTCTCTCTCTTTTTCACAGTAATTAAGTTCAGAAGGAAAATTATCACTATAGAGTCCTGAATGGCCTGTTCACAACTCTATTCAGAGTCATTTCTTTCTGATCACTCATAACCTCTAAACTATTTTGCTCTTTCAAAAAGAAAAGTATGCCAGCCATTACTTTAGGTCGTCACGTAAAAATAATAAAATAAAATGCTGTTGGTGAACTCTCTTTCAAATAAAGTTTGTTAACACTTTCTTTTCAAATAACAAGATTAAACATAATTACATTCGTCATCTAAAACTGTCCAAAATATGGGAGTTTGCAAAATACATAGTGACATCCAGAGCAAAGGTATCCACTGTGGTGGCTTCAGCCACATATATACAATCATCAAAATTCCTATACAATAGGTCTACCCGTCCAAAAATCAAAAGAGTAAACCTAACAGTCTGTACTAAATACACCCACCCCCCAAAAGTATATAAACCTAGTCTAAGGAGCCGTCTGCTATGATGAAGAGTCTCCACTAGTCACTATCCCTCTAGGGCCGCTCTCCTCCGTAGAGTCTGCCTTAGATGCTGACATGACGTCCTCTAGAGAATCCACATCAGGTAGTGGGTCCTCATCACCCTCTGGAAAGTCAAGAGCATCCACAACAGGCTCGGGAGGTAACTCCTCTAGGTCCTCCTCAGGGTCTTCTTCAGATGACAACACCTCTATCACTTGGACTGGCTCCACTAGTCGATATGGATTAGGTGTAGGTAGTATCCACTCCACAGTTCGCTGAAGCGTGCGTGCGGGTTCCTCTGGATGTACCAATGAAGTAGTTGTGAGTCGAATCGTGCCACAGAATCGGCACCTCGCATTGCCTTCGAGGGTCTCCCAAACTCCCTCTAGGCACTCCATCTCCACTCGGTCATGGATTAATTGCGCTGCCATCGCGATCTACAAGAAATAAAAGAAAGGGGGTAGACTCTTTCACGAGAAATCTAACTACGGGTAACAACATAATGCGTCCCATAACCGCTACATGTAGTTAAAAGGTATGCCTCAAGGGTTTCTCTGGTAATCGATTACACAGCATTGGTAATCGATTACCAGAGGCCAAACTCGAGTTACAACGCTTCAGAACATGGAAACCTGCAATATACACAGTGTAATCAATTACACATAACTGGTAATTGATTACCAGTGGCCTGTTACTCTGTGTAATCGATTACACAGCATTGGTAATCGATTACCAGAGGCCACCTCAACATCCTATCTCCATTTCTAAGCCTGGTAATCGATTACACCCCTTGGTAACCAATTACCAGAGGCCATCTCAACTTCCTGTCTCCATTTTTAAGCCTTGTAATCGATTACACACCCCTAGTAATCGATTACTAGAGGCCATCTTAACTTCCTGTCTTCATTTCTAAGCCTTGTAATCGATTACACACCCTTGGTAATCGATTACCAGAGGCCATATTCGAGATATCATTCAAGATCCATAGCTGGCCAGCCACCACACAAGCCTCCTTGCTTTGTGGTCTTTGTTCTTTTATTGGTTGACTACCAGGAGCTCGCCTGTTTAGGTACGTCACAGGTTCTCACTGACTGACTATGTCCGGGTTGGGTCGGGATTGTTCAAGCTTGGTTTTGGGCAATAGCACCCCACCTGACATCCCCAAGGTCTCCTGACCCCCGTGACATATCTCCAGGTACCACTCTGTGGTCAACGAATAAAAGTAGGAAGACTGACTCTTCCACACTTTCTCACTTCAAGCTTGTAGGATTATAGGGTACCCGTCATATGTGGTACTAGGTGATGATCGGGCGATGGTGCAAATCAACTCTCCCACATTCACAAATCAAACATGAACCCACCATCCCCAGTTGCCCACCTTCAACTGAGCTCACGTACCCCCACGTAGCCCTTATCCTCGTTCCTCTCAGCACCGGGTCCCCATCAACCCCTCCAAGCTTCCACAACATCCAAGCAATTCAATATCCAAACATCATGAACTATCCTAAACCAAGAAAACAAGGCAGAGGCAAAAAACTCTTCCCAAAACACATCCCAACACCACAGCTTTCCCTACTTAAATACCCCAGTAACATTCTCTTTGTTCCAATTCGTTAACCGTTGGATCGACTCAAAAATTTTACTGGAGGTCTCTAGTACATAAGTCTACATGTTGACCGTTGGGATCTGCTAAAAACGTCCAGAACCCAATATGTACTACCTTTCCCATAACCAGCAATGCATAAGCATTTTCTACACAAGCACAAAATTCTGCTGCACATTTCAACATCAATTTTCTGCATAATAGTGCAGATTTTCGAAATCCGTCTTGCCTTCATCCAATTTTGCTCTAATTGGATCCTACAAGTCCTAAATCATGTATAAATCATATCTAAACCAATGACAAGCTTCAAAACAAAGCAATTCAAAATCTAGGTGTCTAAAACCCCTTAATTTAGTGGATTTTCAAGGTTTGGAAAAGTGAAAATGAGAATGGGGTAATTTTGGAGCAAACTCTCATCTCAAACAAGTCTATAACATTAATCTAAACTTGCTCAAACTTGTTTTACGACGAAAACTCCACCGAATCAAAATTTGACCCCTCAACACCCAATTTACCCTAGAAATGGCTCTTGCTTTCACTTTGGTCACTCATTTTCCTCATTTGCTCAGCCCAAGCTTTCCCACAAGTCCTAAATGACATTTTAAACTAGGATTAACTCACTTTAGACTCCCATTTACACTAACCCCAAATTTAGCTTCTCTAACCCTCAAAATCTCACACTTTTCTACCTACAACATTGTCATTCTCACATTTAACCCTAAGTTAACTGTCCCCTTCATCTCTACCAGTTTTCCATCAGCAATTTCAGCACACAAACATTACAAAGCATCATCATAAAACCCTAAAATAGAATGGGTAATTTTGGCTCACATCAACATGACAAGTTTAGCATGCTTTCAACAAATTCCTTCACAAATAACTACCATAATGCATAAACTTAGTAGAACTACCCATCATATCTCCCAAAAACCCAATACCCACGAAAATCATGTGAGAAGAAGTCTACCCAAACCTGAAATTTGAAGTCCCACAACGTAGAGGTGCGCTTCACGACTCTAAATATGGCTTCCTTTTGCAATTTGGA
Organism: Glycine max; assembly: GCF_000004515.6. Lineage (NCBI taxonomy): Eukaryota > Viridiplantae > Streptophyta > Magnoliopsida > Fabales > Fabaceae > Glycine > Glycine max. The sequence continues at coordinate 22,068,092 of NC_038255.2, read as the reverse complement.
GTAGAAATGGTGAGCAAAGTTTGGAGCTTTAATGGAGGCTTCAATGGTGGATGAGAAGGGGAGAAGAAAATCAACGTGAGAATGAGGGAAAAACTTCTGAATTTTTTTTGGCTGAGTGAGGAGAGAGAACATGGCTTTTTGTAAGAAAGAATGATTTCCTTTTCCTATTATTTTATTTTCTAAAGCACTTGCCACTTGTCCCATTTTGAGTGGAACAAAAAGGGCCCACTTTTGCTCTTGATATGACTCATACTCAGCCACAAGAAGAGAAAAAATCTGACCTTTTGAAATGCTAAAATCCTGCCTCGGTTTGCGTGTCATTTCTCTGGTTCCAGTCCCTCGCCTTTCTCTGCACCTGTGGGGCCCGTTTTCGAAAGTAAGCAATATATATCAAAACGCTCAGAATGAAACCCCGAGCGTGGTTCAGAAGGTTGGTTTTGTTAAATTTTAAGTTGCACGCAAAACGATAATTTTTAGACTAATTAATTGAGAATTTATCTATAACATTCCATTTATGGATTTCTCTTCGTTAATTAGTCTAACCCGCAAAAAGGCCTACATAACTTGGGAAGACAATGTGTTAGCATCCTCTGACTATTATAGTGAAGAAGAAGTTGTAAATCTATGCTTAATGACGGATTCAAAGGATGACTCATCAACCATTGAAGAAACTGAGGTAAATTATAAATTTGAGGAAGTTTTGGAAGCCTTTAATGAAATGCATGAGGAAGCGCAAAAGCTTGTTGTTTCAAACAATAAGTTGAGAAGCGATCTAAAATGGCATATCACTAAACTGGCTTCAACACAAAGTGAGCTTGATAAATTGAGGCAAGAAAATGAGAAACTTGTTTCAAGTTATAAAGCCACTGGTTGTGTTTATGCTTCTACTTCTCTTAACATGGATGATTACAAATCTATGCAAAATGAGTTTGAAAAGTTTAAAAAGGATCACTATGAAGAACATATGAAGTTGCAAATTGAGCTTTCTTATCTTAAAGATCTTTTGAGAAAAATGAATAAAGGAAAAAAGTAATCATAGTCACTTACTCAGTATGCAAAAGCATATTACCGATAATACATGTTTGGGGTATAACAAACGAACTGACTTTTCCAAGAAAACCAAGTTTGCATCCTCCAAAAAGGTGAAACCAAACAAAGTCTCCAAAAAGTAAAACACAGTGCATCCTAAACCTAATGCAATGACTTGTCATTATTGCATGAAAATAAGGCACACATCCTATAAATTCTATGTTAGGAGATTTGATGTTCCTAGAGGTAAATGTGTTTGGATTCCTAATGAATTATCTGTGGAAATGAACCCCATTGGACCCAACCTCAATTGAGTACCACCTCTCTCTAATTGATTTTGTCTTGTAGGTGCGCCTAAAAGCAAGAAATTGACTATGGTACTTGGATAGTGGCTAGTCTAGGACCATGACCGGTGACAAGTCCAGGCTTACTAACCTTGTGTTAAAGGAATATGGATATGTCACTTTTGGAGACAACAATAAGGGAAGAATTATGTGATAAAAAAATATTGGAAATCAGCACAAGACTCAAATAAAAAATGTATTGCATGTTGATGAACTTAACCACAACCTTTTGAGCATAAGTCAACTATGTGACAAAGGCTTCAAAATTGAATTCAACAAGAATTGTTGTCTCATTTGTGAAACAAAAACTAGTGAGGTTTTTCACATAGGTAAAAGAATAGGTAATATTTATATGCTTAATATTCAACATGCATCATTTCATGAGCTTAGTTGTTTGGTAAGTAAGATTGATGATTCTTGGCTATGGCACCGTAGGGTTAAACATGTAAACATGCATAATCTCAATCATCTAGTTAAAAAGGACTTAGTAATAGGTTTTCCAAAACTCAGGTTTGAGAAAAATATATTGTGTAAAGCATGTTAAAAGCAATAACAAGTTAAAAATTCTTTTCAAAGTAAAAATGTCATTTATACTATAGAACCCCTTGAACTACTACTTCTCATGGATTTATTTGGACCATCAAGAACCATGAGTTTAGGTGGCAACTACAATGGCCTAGTAATTGTTGATGATTATTCTAAGTACACTTGAACTTTGTTCTTGAGAACCAAAAATGATGCCTTCGATTCTTTTCGCAAACTTTCCAAGGTTATTAAAAATGAGAAAGGCCTTAATATTGTTTCAATTAGAAGTGATCATGGAGGTGAATTTCAAAATGAGTGTTTTGAAAAGTTTTGTGAAGAAAAGGGAACTCACTACAATTTTTCAGCTGCAAGAACACCTCAACAAAATGGTGTTATGGAGGGGAAAAGCAAATCTCTTGAAGAAGTAGCTAGAACTCTTCTAAATGAAACAAATCTATCAAATATTTTTGGGCTGATGTTGTGGGTACTATTTGTTACTCTTAATAGACTTCTAATAAGACCTATTTTAAAGAAAACTCCTTATGAGCTTTACAAAGGAAGGAAACCAAATATCTCTCACTTAAGGTTTTTTGGATGTAAATGTTTTGTTTTAAATAATGGAAAGGAATCTCTAGGAAAATTTGATGCAAAAGCTAATGAGGCAATCTTTCTTGGTTATTCATTACAAAGCAAGACATATAGAGTGTTTAATAGGAGAACATTGTGTGTGGAAGAATCTGTACATGTTGTCTGTCATGAATCTAACTCTCTTGTTCAAGAAAATTGATGTGTCATTATTTTCTCCTATTTCTTAGCCCTTTTTGTCACCATTTTAATTACTGATTAGTCTTAATTGTCAAATTAATTATGCAGTTTTATGATTTGGGCCTATTGGACTAATTTTGTGTTTTTAATTTAATTTCAGGAGAATTATAAGCAATTGGGCTTGAATCCGGAATTGGGCTTGGACTTGAAGAGAGCAGACAATTTTATTTTATCAAATCTTATTTTATCCAGATTTTATCTCATCTAGATATTATTTCATCCAATCTTATCTTATCTTATCTAGATTTTATTTCATCTAGATTTTATTTTATCAAATCTTATCTTATCTTGTCCAGATTTTATTTTATTTATAGGCTTAGACTTAAAACAAATTTGTAAGCTTTGGGGCTGAGAACCTATATAACAGCACCAAGGTTTTAGTTTTAGGAGTTTTACGTTTTGGAGAGGAGAATAATTTTAGGTTTTGCAATTCCAGTTTTTACTGTTCATGCATACTATTCACGTAGCAATAAAATTTGTTTTCTGCTTCAATCTGCAATTTCGTTTTCTATTGATTAATGGAAGGCTAAGTCTCCAACGTTGTTTTCTCTTGAGGATCAAGCACAACTCTCTTTAAGGTTTTATTATTACTATTGAATTTTGATCAGTTTTTCCTTTTCACCATTTACTCTGTATTTGTTGCTATTAATCCATGCATGCTTAGTGCTTGATTAATTGTCTCTGTGCTTAATTTACGTTCATGATTAATTGGTGTATGTGTTGCTTAATCACATAATGACATTCTAATGTTAAATTTTTCTTAGTAATTTAATTTAGGGTTGGATTAAGTGGTTGAACTGATTAATGATAAATTCTCGAAACCTAGGATAAGAGACTTGCTTGTGAATCAAGGGGAAACAACATGTTTTAATTCTGTTATTTTCTAATTCAAAGTTGCTCGCTGTTTAAATTACAAAAACAAACAACCCCCCAATTCGTTACTGTTTTATTACTATCTGTTATGAACGTTTGGTTGACCATTGCTCGTTGGGAGACGACCTAGGATCACTTCCTAGATACTGCATTTTTAATGTTTATTTGATTCGGGTACAACCTCGATAAAAAAATGCTTTGGAAGATAAAGATTCAAGTTTTTAGGATAAGCACACTGCACTTGAAGATGAATCCAAGGTTAAGGATCTTGAACAAAGCAAGGAAATCATTGCCACACCTCCTAAAGACCTCCCAAAAGAATGGAGAACTCAAAGAGATATTTCCTTGGATAACATCATAGGTTAAATATTTAAGGGAGTATCCATTTGCTCGACTTAGAATTTTATGCAATAACATGACTTTTGTTTTTCAAATTGAACCTAGAAACATAGATGAAGCATTGCATGATGAACATTGGTTCTTGGCTATGCATGATGAATTAAATCAGTTTAAAAGGAATGAAGTGTAGGATTTAGTCCCTAAACTTGTCTTTCACAAGCCAATCGGAACCAAATGGGTTTTTTAAAACAAGCTCGATGAATCAGGAATTATAGTTAGGAACAAGGCCAAATTGGTTGCTAAAGTATATAACTAAGTGGAAGGCATTGACTATGATGAGACCTATGCTCCGTTTGCAAGGTTGGAAGCTATTAGGTTGTTCCTTACTTTTGCTTGTATAATGAATTTCAAGTTATATCAAATGGATGTGAAAAGTGTTTTTCTCAATGATACATTGAAGAAGAGATATATGTGGAGCAGCCTCCAAGTTTTGTGGACTTTGAACATCCTAATCATTTTTACAAGTTTAAAGAGGCACTATATGGTTTAAAACAAGCACCAAAATATTGGTATGAAAGATTGAGGAATTTCTTAATTGGGCAATCTTTTATTAGAGGCCAAGTTGACAATGTTGGATCAAGTGGCCTCGGAATAATTAAGAAGGAGGGTTGAATTAATTATTAATGAACCTTTACTAATTAAAAAAAAACTTATCCTTCTTAATGTTACTAGATTCAATTAGGCTTTTACTACAAAGTTAAGAAAGTAAAGAATGGAAAATAGAAACTTAACCAAAAGTAAAAGCGATAATTAAAGTGCACAGCGGAAATTAAAAGTGTAGGGAAGAAGAAGACAAACACAAGAATTTATACTGGTTCGGCAACAACCCGTGCCTACATCCAGTCCCCAAGCGACCTGCGGTCCTTGAGATTTCTTTTCAACCTTGTAAAAACCGTTACAAGCAAAGATCCATAAGGGATGTACCCTCCCATGTTCTCTTTGAACAACCAAGTGGATGTACCCTCCACTTGAATTGATCCACAAGAGATGTACCCTCTCTTGTTCTCAGTTACAACAACCCAAGTAGATGTACCCTCTACTTGTACCAAAAAGGATGTACCCTTCAATGTGTTAAGACAAAGTTCTCAGGCGGTTAGTCCTTTGAAACTTTGTGAAGGGGAAGCAAAAGATATCTTAAGCGGTTAGTCCTTTGAAATCTTTTGTTTAAGGGAAAGGGAACAATCAAAAGAATTATCAGACTGTGTCGTTTTGAATTCTTTGAAAAGGGAGAAGGGAGACACAAAAGAATTCAAGCGGTTAGTCCTTCGTTCTTTTGAAAAAGGGAGAAGGGAGACACAAAAAGAATTCAGGCGATTAGTCCTTGGCGAATTCTTTTTGGCAAAGGGAGAAGAGAATGAAAAGATATAACACACTTTTGTTTTCTGTGAAAGAATAAAGTTTGGAAACCAGAAAAATCATAAAGCTTTTGGCAAAGGAAGAAGAAGAAGAAGAAGTTCAAAAAGATGTTCAAAGAGATTCAAAGGTTGTAAAAGAATATATGAAAAGTTATTGAAATGCAAGTCAAGGTCTTGCTTTTATAGACTCTTCATGTCTGGTCAAGAAAAACCATTGGAAGAGTTATAACCTTGAGAAAAACCTGAAAACCATTGGAAGAGTTACATCTCTTGATTTTTATTCAAAACTTGTCACTGGTAATCGATTACCAAAACCATGTAATCGATTACACAAAGCATTTTGTGAAAAGATGTGACTCTTCACAATTGAATTTGAATTTCAACATTCAGATACACTGGTAATCGATTACCAATATATTGTAATCGATTACACCATTTAAAAATCAATTGGAACGTTGCAAATTCAGTTAAAAACTTTTGAAATCAAACTTTGTCATTGGTAATCGATTATAGGAAACTGGTAATCGATTACCAGAGAGTAAAAACTCTGGTAACTTAGAAAATTTTGAGAAAAACTCTTTTGAAAAACAAAATTGTGCTATATTTGTTTTTGAAAAATCTTTTCAATACTTCCCTTGTGAAGTCTTCTTGATTTCTTCTCTTGAATCTTGAATTCATCTTTTCTTGAATCTTGAAATCAAACTTCTCTTGAATCTTGAATCTTCTTGATTTCTTTTCATGAAACTTGAAATTAATTTTGATCTTGAACTTGTTGACTCAATCTTGAAATTATTCTCTTGAGCTTTTTGTCATCATCTTTGTCATCATCAAAACTACTTGAATCAACTTGATTCATCATCATGAAGCTTGCTTCTACAGACAAAACATTGTTTATCAAGAGATCAAACAATGAGTTGTTGCTTGTGCAAATTTATGTTGATGACATAGTTTTTGGGGCTACTAATGAAGCTTTGTGCAAGGAATTTTCTAGTTCTATGCAAGAAGAGTTTGAGATTTATATGATGAAAGAATTGATTGAGTTTCTTCCTTGTACTTCAAGTTACACAAATGAAGCATGGAACCTTCCTATGCCAAACAAAGTACTGTGCAGAACTGATTAAGAAATTTAACATGGAAAAGTGCAAAGAAGCATCGACACCAATGACACCAATGGCAATATCCACTTTCCTTTCTTTTTCATCATCTGTTTGAACTTTTTGGACATGAGAGCTACTTCATCATCTGTGGTTCCATCATAGTTGCTTGATCCATCAGATTTGGGCATCAAAACTTTGAGAGTTTTGGATATGCTCTTTTTTTCTTCACTTCAGAGGTTTACTTCTTCAGATTTAAGAGCAACAAAATTCTTCATTTGTAGATGATCTTTGTTTTTAAGGTGGACCTCATGAACTCTAAGAATGCCAAGTAGGCCATCCTAAACAAGATTCTTTAGGTCTTTTGCTTCTTGAATGGCTGTGGTCTTTGGCTCCCATACCTTGGGAAAGTTGTCCAACACCTTCAAATTTATCTAAGCCTTGGAATATGATTGTCCAAGAGCTTCCAGATTGTTTATAAGAACTTGAAGTCTTCAAAACATGTCATCCAAGACTCTCCTTCTTTAATGGCAAAGCTTTCATAGTTTTTGGCCAAAGTTGCAGCTTTTCTTAATCTGACACCTTTTGTGCTTTCATTGTTTATGCCTAATGAGTCCTATATTTCTTTTGTAGTTTTTAGTCTGCAAATCTTGTTACACTCATTTTTGGATAAGGCACATGTTAGAATGTATTTGGCTTATGTTAAGCTCCATATTAGCTAGATCAGCATTTGCCTATTCAGCTTCTAGTCTGGGAATAGGAATATCCCCATTTGTGATATGAGCCAAATTTTGTATTGAGTGGACTTGATGTACATCTCCATTTTGTCCTTCTAGTAGAGATAGTCCTTTCTAGTTAAGCCTAATGGCCTTGTGAGAGTTGATCCTTCAGCAATGAATTGGTCGTTGTTATATGCCATTTGGATTGTTTCCTCTAGACACTACTAGGTGTTCAACCCTTAGAGGCCGAACTCTAATACCAAACTGTAAAGACAAATATCACAAGAAGGGGGGTTGAATTGTGTTTTTAGAAATATTTAAAACCTTTTTAAACAAAAACAAATATTTCGTCTGATAACACTTTGTAGAAAAAAATAGAGGATTTTTCTAAAAACTTACCAGACAATGTAAACACGATTTTAGAAAACACAAATTAAAAATAGATTCACACCCTTCGGTTAGTATAGAACTTTAAAGGTCAGACACAAGATGTTTTATACTGGTTTGTCTCTACCACTGAGACTAAATCTAGTTCTTGGCAAAAACACCATGTTCCACTAAATTCACACAAGTTACAAATATTGTTCACTGTCACGTCTGGCTCGTACACAGTCAAGCTCTACACCAAACTTGACAAAAACCCAATATTCTTTGTCCTACCAAGCCACTAATGGCTTTAAACAAATCAAAGGATTTGTTGATTGAGGTTGCTCACTGACTAAGCTATGAACATCTTACAAATGGTTATACAATCAACTTTTTAGTCTTTTCTCTCAATGTGTCCAAGGTGTTTTGAGAGCTTTTAAACTTTACAACAATAAACAAAAATATTTTTACAAAAATAATGAAAGGATAATAACGTGTAAGATTCATGTCTTCTTTTTGAAAGCTTCTGGTATTTATAGCCTTCATCTTCAAGTTTCCATTGTTGCTCAATGGTTGGATTCTTCACTTGATCTTCATCTGATGTAAGTTGTTGTTGCATTAAATGAACGTTCCTTCATCATGCGTAGAGTCCACTCTCATGGGTTGGTGTGTCGAGTACTTCAGCAGAAAGTCATTTTACATTCATAAAAGTAGGTCTGCACAACATAGTGCTCATCTTTTGATGATGATCAACACTTTAAGATCTTGAATTTCATGTATTCTTCATAGGACTTTGTTAGATCCTAAGAGTTTGGCTATGCAAATAAAATCTTAGACATAGAGAAATAAATGATCTTCTTAAATGCTTCTCCTATAAGCCTTATCAGCTTATTGTTTAAGCTTGCTATTGTTTGGAACATCAGACGCACAATAACAGACTATGATCAGATGAAGCATTAGACGATGCTTTTACCATTTTTATTTATTTTCATCTTATCAAAATAATTAGGAGTCCTGATTCATCTCAAATTAATTTAACTTTTGACTTAATAGTTCTTATTCCCTTTGGCTTTTTCCCAGCTAAAGGAAAAACATCAGCTGGAGCATCTCGTGAATTAGGTGTTTGGTTTAGGGGAGGGGTAGGAATGAAGTTGTCAACCATTGGGGTGGTTCCAATGAGCGAGGCGGAAAACATTCATATTAACACCAACCTAAGCCATAACTCTTGCAAAAATATTGCAAGTTGTAAATCAACAAGTTGGAGCAAGGAATTGACAAACACTTAAAAGAAAAACAATTAACCCTCAGGATCCAAAACAGATTTGGAGGTTTAAGAAGAGATACTAGAGGCCGAGTAGGGAGTCACCGAGTGAGTATCTTGAGGAATTCATGGTCTCAACGTTCTTCCTCGTTAATAAGCTCTTTCAGATACTTGTCATAGCGGTGAGGATATTGTTGCCAGTAGAAGTGGACAAGGGTTTCCTAGTCGAGTCCAAAAAGAAATACCTTTCAGTAATCAACCTTATTGCCACCTTAAAGTACCTGTTCTTGATGTTCTTGTAAGAAGTTAAAGTACGAAAGAGAGACACTTCAGGATCTAAACCAAGGACACTCAACAAGCCTTATCTTGAAGGGAACAACAAAAATAATGAAGGAACAACCCCGATGTCGGGTTCACATAACTATACAAGCAAACGGTCCAGAAAACTTGTATGGCTGACCACCCATTTAGATGAAGTTAGTGATGTAGCTCCATGTGGAGCTTGTAGGCCTTGGATCTTCTTCAACAATGGAGTCCGTTGCTTCTTGAAAATCAATGGCAGCGGAATGGAGATGGTAGAAAGATGACTGGAGACGCCACTTCAAGGAGAAGATGAGTCAACAAGAAGCTCACCACCATAGGAAGCCATGGATAAGAGCTTGAAGGTAGGAGAAGATGAGTGGAGGGAGAGGGAGAGAAGGAGCAGCAAATTTTGTGCCTCAAATGAGGTTTGAACTTTGAAGTGTAATTCTCAAATGATAAAAGTTGAAAAAATGCACACACATGGCCGGACTATTTATAGCGTAAGTGTCATACAAAAATTGGGGGAAATTTTGAATTTCTATTCAAATTTTACTTGAATTTGAAATTGAATTTGTGGAGCCAAAATTTCACTAATTATGATTAGTGAATTTTAGCTATGGTTAAGCCTACTAATCCAAGACCAAGTCCAAGATTCTCCACTAAGTGTGCTTAGGTGTCATGAGACATGTAAAACATGAAGGACAAGCACAAAGTGTGACTATATGATGTGGCAATGGGGTGTAGCAAGCAAATGCTCACCTCCCTCTCTAAAATTTAATTGGATTGAGTTTCTCCCAATTCAATTAAATTTATTTTCCAACACACATATCAAATATTCACTCAATGCATATGAAATTACAAAACTACCCCTAATACAAAAACTAGTATAGGTGCCCTAAAATACAAGGGCTGAAAAATCCTACATTCCGAGGGTACCCTACCTACATTATGGAGCCCTTGTCTAAGCCTTTGGAGCTTGTACATAAGCTCCCTTTCATAGTAGGAGGGAATGTGCCTCTTCCTAAGGGCACTCTTAAGATCATTCCAATACTCTACCGGAGGATCCCCGTGCATCCTTCATTCCCTAACAAGGAAAGTCCACCAATAGAAGGCATACCCTTGAAAGCTAAGGGTAGCCAATGGAATTTTTCTCTCTTTGCTAATATGATGGCAAACAAAGAGTTGTTTAACCTTCATTTCCCAATCTAAGTAGGCCTCAACATTATCTTTTCTATGGAAATATGGGAGGCTAATGTTAACCTCTTGAGGCCTTCTATCCTTTTCTTTTCTTTAGGAATCATGTTTAGTATGTGAACTATGGCACCCTCTATAATAGTTGCTAAGTTCTTCACTTAAACTCTTGCAAGAGTCAATACTACTATAGGAGACATGTTTTTCTCTTTTCATTTCTTTCATTATATTTCTTCTTTCTTCCCCTCATATTTGTTCTCTCTCATCTTGATTTATTTCTACCCTCTCTTTTCCCTTTTCTTTTCTTTCTAGTTTTTCTTTCCATAACTTGAGGGAACTCAACTCATCTAAGATTCTAGATAGAGGATCCTTATGACTAGTACCCTCACCATTCACACTAGATGAATGATGACTCATGTTGGTTCCTAAGTTGTGGTTCTTTTCTTGTTGGGGGTTTGTAAAAGGTAAAAGCTAGGGTTAAAAAAGAACTCAAGATAAGTGTGATAAGCAAGAAGAAAGATTATGTAATTACAAGATAAACTAGGCATGACTAGTAAAGAAAATAAGCTATGAAAGTAAGCAAGAAATTAAAGTGCAAGAAATGTAAACTAGGTGAATCATAAGAGTGTTTGGATGACCATATTTAAGGTTCCCAACAAAACACTCACTATCCAAAGGGAAAAATTGCCTAAAATTATTACACACAAATGGAATTTTGGTATCCTATTGGAGGCTCCCAACACACTTCCAATGAAAGGCCTTTTTGTTATAAAACTTGAAAGCAATGAAGGTAAGTAAATTGCTAATTACAAAATTACAAAATGGTCCTCAATTTTGGTGGTTGTTCTCTCTTTTGTGATTCACTTAATTTGGAGTGCTTCTTAATCCAATAGCTCAAGAAACCTCTAGTTTTGGAACTTGTTTTCAAACTAATTTTCAATTGAAATTTTAGAACTATGATAGATTGGTATAAAATATGCATAAATTATAGAACAAATTTCAAGCCAAAAAAACAAGCACACTTCCCTTTCACTTTTTTTCATGGATACTAATTTTCCTGCCAACTTGTACGATTTTTCGTATTTTTTCCTTTTATCCAAATCACTTGGTTCTTTTTTTATAATTTTTTTCCAGATGTCTAGAAAATTTAGTAAAACTTTCAGCTCAAAATTCGCAGTGAAAAATGCCCAGTAGTTGTTACAAGTTTGTATGTTCAAGCTGCCAACACCGGTGATTTCAACCTTGAAATCATGAGTAGTGTTTATGTTACTTAAGGCTTGGATAATCACAATTTGCGTTTGATTATGCTCAAATGTCTTAAGTAACACAATTAAAGAGAGCTTAAGATTTATTTTGATTCACAAATCCAGTCACAACTCAGCACCACAACTCAATTTCTTCATAGGCATTTGATGGAAATAACACGTGCTTAGTTCAAAATGGATCTTCTAGGATGGAATTCACGCACCAGGAGCAATAACCCAGACGAGTTTTTAATTTCCTTTGAATCTCAGTCTACAGAACTTGAATTTGAGTGATTCCAAAACGAGAAGAAAGATGACACTCTGAACTACAATTTAGGGTCAAGAAACACTAAAAATAGACTTGTAGAACGTGCAGAATGAACCTAAGAAAATTCGGACTGAAGGCACAAACTAAAGAATGCCAAAAGTGCAGATACAAACAGAAACATGGAAGATAGAAAATCAAAGAGGCGCCACAAGAATTGGGTGAATTCCTGATAAGATCAGTTGGTTCAAAGGAGAAACCCTAGCAGACACACAGCTCACACTTTTGGCAAAACAACAACTGTCCTCTTCATTCAGTTCCAAAAGCTTTTATACAAATTAGTTCTCAACAAAATAAGGGAAATGTAAAATAAGAGAAATGTAAAATCCCAAAGTATGAAATTGGGCTTTCATTCCAAGCATTCAACACATAGGACTAACAACTCTCCCTTGTGGGCCTCCAAGTGTTGGGCCTCTCCCTACATTTGAACTACCTTCAGAATAGTCACCATATGTTCCATAACTTTTAGGGCCTTTTTAGCTCTTGCTCTTGTCATGGGTCCTCCTATGTCTTGTATTAGGTGTCATACCCTAATTTCATCCGGGGACTATTGCTTGATGGCATGCAACCTTTAATTGACCGCTTCAAAGTACTTGGCACCCTTTGTTGCACAATATGTGAAGTCCCGAGACGTGTCAGAAATCAAAAGGAAGCGTTGTTACGCAATCCGTGAAATTCCGTAACGTGACGGAAATCAAAAGGAAGTATTGTTACGTGATCCATGAGTTTCCGTAACTTTTTCGAAAGCTAAAAAAGAGTAATTACATGATCCGTAAGGTTCCGTAACCTTACAGAAAGAAAATAAGTATCATTACGAAATTCGTAAAGTTTCGTAACGTTACGGAAAAAGAATCACCAAAAAAAGTAAAAGGGGGTGTATTTAGTAAAAAAGGGGGTGCAAATAGCAATCAGGCCCACTTGGGCCTTCCAGATTCTTCCTCCAGAAGGCGGTTGCTTCTAGAGGAAGCAACCTGGCTTGCCTGGGCGAGCTGGGTGGCAAGCTCCTCCCCTATTTTGCTATAAAATAAGGGGAGGAGTGTAGAAGAAAAGGTTTCAGCCTTCTTGGCACTTCGTATTCACTTGAAATTGCTGAGGAAAATTGTTTCTATGAAGAAAATCCAAGCCGAGGCGCTTCCGTAACGTTTCCGTGGGTAATTACGCGAAGATTTTCAATCGTTCTTCGTCATTCATCGTTCGTTGTTCATTGTTCTTCGATCTTCAACCGGTAAGTATCCCAAATCGAGCTTTTCAATTCATTCTATGTACCCCTGGTGGTCCCCATTTGTTTTGTGTACTTTTATTCTCGTTTCATTTACTTTCCCTACCCCCTTTTGACATGCTTCAATCATTTATTTAAGCCATTTCTCGCTTAATCAAAAAATAAAATAAATTTCCACCGATCATTTGATTTGTAATATCCGTTAATTTCTGTTAAAATAAAATCCGACCGTTCGGTCGTGCCGTAACCACGTTGGAAATCAAAAAAGAGGTAAAATAATAATATAATAATAAAAAATACCTTTTAGTAAAATAAAGCGGAAAAATCAATCGGACGTTTCTCTTTGGGATTTATCTTTCTTAATTGAATTGACTAATAACTAAAGTGAAACTAAGGCTAAAATCAACCCGCAAAGTCAAGCTCGTCCACAAAAAATCACTAAAAAGATTTGAAAGTTCAATATCTCAGTTTTTTTCTTACCAAGTAAATGGATCATTTTTAAGGTCCAACACCTTAAAATGATCACCTTCCAAGTAAAAAGAATCGCTTGATTCACCATTAAAAAGAACTACGTAGGTCTAATTTCCTCTTCGATGGAGGGTATGTAGGAGCAAGAGTCCCACTTTTGTCGACCTCGAAAATAAAAAGAAATAAAAGTTAAGGTAACACAATTTCCACAATTCTAAAAATAAGGCTGTTGTCCTTTGAGACAAACGTGAGAGGTGCTAATACCTTCCTCAAACGTAAATACAACTCCCGAACTTAGAATATCCTTTATGACCGGTTTCCTTCGGTTTTTCCGACATTTTCCACAAAAAAACGTTGGTGGCGACTCCGCGCATTTTTCTCCTTTGGAAAATGCACCCGTGAGCCTCGCCTCGCTCGCCCGCAAAAGGGCATGTTGCGACAGTTGGCGATTCGACTGGGGACTATTTTTTGTGAGTTAGGCCTATTTTAAGGAATTGTGGAATTGTGAAACTTTGTGTGTGCATTTGTTGAACTGTCTAAAATGTAATAACTGCTATCTTTTCCACATTTTTACACTGCATTCTAAGCACCCACGGGTTTGAGTAAAAAAAAAAGGGGCCCTATACCCGGGTTCATGGGAATCTAAGGAGTGGAGGTGAATCTATGATCATGCTAGGTCTTCGACTTGCTTGATAATAGTGAAACCTTGTCTAGAGCTTTCTCTCTTTATAATATGTTGTCGCTGGTATTCCATACTGCCACAATATTATTATCTTGAGTGATGATACCTCTAGAAAACAACCATGTGAGTTATGAATCGTTGGGAGTAGTTATTAGAGACCCCTAGATATTATCCTATAGATTCCCAAATAAGGGCATAGAGCAAACACGCTCCGTGCCATTTGTTCTCATGCATTTCTCTGCGAATAGCACATAAAATATAGTTTTGCTAGTGATGTTTTGTTTCTCTAGAGTAATACGTCACTTTTTAATACATACGTTGAGGCGCCATAATGCCTAGAACGTAGTATTAAAAAGATGGATCTTTTTTGGTCTCGTATATGTAAATTACCCCTTGTTTAGTTTTCTTTCTGTTTTCATGCATGCGCATTGCATCATTCATATCAGAGTCTTGATCCACCCTTTTTTTAGGTAAATGATGGGGAAAAATCAAAGCAGAAAAAGATTTTATCAAGTCAAGATTAAGGCTCTAGATGTCACCAGCCTTAAGGAGTTGGGACGATTGATGGGACCTCTCCAAAGGCAAGCCTTCCGCAAAGTGTACCGAAAGATTTTAGATTTGACCGCAGCGAAGGTATTTGCGGAAGCTGTTGTATCCCTCGCCCAATACTATGACTAGCCGTTGAGATGCTTCACATTTGGGGACTTCCAAATGGTACTGACTGTTGAAGAATTTGAGGAGATATTAGGATGCCCTCTTGGGGGAAGAAAACCGTATCTTTTCTCCGGGTTTCTTCCTTCCTTGAGCAAGATTGCAGCTGTGGTCGGAGATTCGGCGAGAGAGTTGGATCGTATGAAGCAAACTCGAAACGGCATTGTGGGCCTACCGCGGAAATACTTGGAAGGCAAGGCAAGGGATATGGCAAGTCAAGAAAAAGTGGGTCCCGTTTGCGGATATACTAGCTTTGCTGATCTTTGGGGTTGTCCTCTTTCCCAACGTGGACGGTTTGGTGGACCTAACCGCAATTGATGCTTTCCTTGCATATCACCATAGCAAGGAGAGCCCAGTGGTGGCTATCTTGGCAGACTTATTTGATACATTTGACCGAAGGTGCGAGAAGAACAGCGCACGGATCGTCTACTGTTTACCCGCTCTTTGTGTATGGTTGATTTCGCACCTATTCCAACAAGACATAAGACACCCGTGTCCGCTTCAAAGTTATCGCTCGTGCGTCGAAAAGAGAAGAGTCGATTGGGACCAACACTTGGCTGGGATAGGAGGCAGCACAATCAATTGGTTTCCTCGATGGAGGGAAGGAAAGGAGGGAGTTCTTTTCTCATGTGGGGACTACCCTAACGTTCCGTTAATAGGGACGAGGGGTTGTATTAATTATAATCCCGCACTTGCCATAAGACAGCTAGGGTACCCCATGAGGGGAGCGCCAACGGAAGAAATCCTCTCGCCTTTCCTTGTGAGAGATTTCGGCGCACAAAGTCTCAAGGTTGTACAAAGAGTCCACAAGGCGTGGAGAAGTCCGTTGAGGAAAGATAAAGAACTTTGGGGCATCCGTAATGGCATCATCGGTGGTTATCATGAATGGCTAAGGGTTCATACGCGAGGGTTAGATTGGCTCTCCAAGTTGAAAGTTATCAATGAGGAGAACGTCGAAGCTCCGGAAGAGGATGAAGAAGTCCAAGCTCTAAAATTAGAGCTAGGGAAGGCAAGACTCGCCAAATAAAAATTCAAGTCAGCCGCTACAAACATCCGGAAAGAGTGCACCGAGTTACGAGAGGAAAACGCAGCTACTGCAAGAGCCCTTGAACAAGAAACCAAAAGGGCCCGCAAGGAGGAACATGGCCGAGATAAATTCCGAGGAGCTTTGTGGGCCAGCAATAATGAGCTCAAGCTCTGGAGAGAGGAAAGGGACCAGTCACAGGTGCATGGCATGATCTTAAAGGAAGAGTTAGCTGCTTGCTCTAGATCCGAGAGGAGTTTGGCTCAACACTTGGAAGCCACGGAGCAAAGCATGCTAGCTATCATAGGGCAATACAAGGAAGAGTTAAACCATTCGTTGACCCACGAACAAAAACTAGTAGAGGACTTCGCACAAGCGTACGCCGAGAAGGAAGCAAGAGGGAGGGTGATTGATGCATTGCATCAAGAAGCGACCATGTGGATGGATAGGTTCGCCTTGACCTTAAATGGAAGTCAAGACCTCCTGCGACTACTAGCCAAAGCAAAGGCCATCGCTGAAGTGTGTTCAGCCCCTGAGGAAATTCACAGGCTAATCAATTATTGTCAACACATGATAGATTTGATGGCCCATATAATTAGAAACCGTTAGGTTCTATTGTAACACTTTTGTATGATCTTGGCAAGATAAAAGCTTTGTTCTTTTTCATAAAACGAGAAGTTCTGAAACTCATCACGTTATCTAAAAAAGGCCTTGAGGTGGATTCAAGTGCTCTGATCATTCATTAGCATATTCATGTTTTGGTGGCATACTCACCATTGTTTGCTTCTTTAGGGAACTCACCATAACTAAGAAAGCGCAAAGGCACCCCTATAACACTCAATCCAGAAAAATGGATAATGAAGAGGGAGTGCAAGAACAGATGAAGGCTGACTTATCGGCCTTAAAGGATCAAATGGCTTCTATCACAGAGGCCATGCTAAAGCTTCAGAAAACTATAGAAGATAATGCCACAGCGGCCGACCCCAATATAACTAGGGAAGCGGAACCGGTGCTACAACCTGCAATAAACTTGGGCCGAGATAGAAACAGGACGGTCATCGGTCGGAGGAATAGTCCTCAAGCCTACCCTTATGGTTTGCCTCCAGACTTCGCCCCCCGTACCGCTCCAGACGATCTGAGCCAAGCCCCTACCTTCGAGGGGCAACTCCCTCCTTATGCCGACTATCCTCTGCAAGAAGATGATGAAGGAGAGGCCCATCTAGGCCCTCTACTTCCCCTCAAGGATCCGGCCCCCCATGAATTGCCCCAACCAAACATAGTCCGCCATGTCCTGTCTCCACCCGTACCCGTTAAAGAATCCGTTCCCTTTGCAAAAGATAAGGGAAAGATTGATTTACTTGAAGAGAGGCTGAGAGCAGTAGAAGGTCTCGACAACTACCCGTTCTTGGATTTAGCGGATTTGTGTCTGGTACCTGACATCGTCATCCCTCCCAAGTTTAAAGTACCAGATTTTGATAAATACAAAGGGACGACATGTCCAAAAAGTCACCTTCGGATGTATTGCCGAAGAATGGGGGCATATTCTATAGATGAAAAGCTATTGATGCATTTCTTTCAAGACAGCTTAGTCGGAGCAGTGGTGGCATGGTATACTAATCTGGAAGCTTCTCAGATCCGGTCATGGAAAGACTTGGCAACTGCCTTCATTAGGCAGTACCAATACAACATGGATATGGCTCCTGATCGGAACCAGCTTCAGAGCATGACCAAGCGAGAACATGAGTCCATTAAAGAAAATGCCCAAAGGTGGAGAGACCTCGCAGCTCAAGTCGTCCCGTCCATGACTGAGAGGGAGATGATCACAATTATGGTAGATACATTGCCTACGTTCTACTATGAGAAGCTGATAGGATACATGCCAGCTAACTTTGCAGACCTCGTCTTCGCCGGAGAAAGAATTGAGTCCGGATTGAGAAAAGGCAAGTTTGAATATGCCTCCAACGTTGCCCCCAACAACAGCAGAAGAGCCCCAGTGGTGGGCACGAGGAAAAAAGAAGGAGATACCCACGCGATCACCACCGCCCCAACATGGATGAAAGCGCCCCAAAATGTCCAAAACTCATACCAACACAACCCCCCGAACTTTTCAATCCGAACCGGGAGTTCCCTCCCAACTCAAGTGAAAGGACCTCCCGCAACTGAGAGAATGCCTGCCCAACACACAGCTCCAGCCACTCCCCGGCCAACCAATAATACAACTCCTGGCGCGAGCTATAATAATGCACGGCGCCCTCCCCCGAGAGATGATTTCACTCCTATTCCCATGGCATACTCCGAGTTGTGGCCTTCATTATTGGAAAATCATTTGGTGGTGGCCATACCCGGGAAGGTCTTCCAGCCACCATACCCCAAGTGGTACAACTCGGATGCCAAGTGTACATACCATAGTGGCGCCCCCAGACACAACATTGACTCCTGCCTGCTGTTCAAATATAAGGTGCAACACCTAATTAATGTCGGCTGGCTATCATTCCAAGAGGAGGGTCCCAACGTTAAAACCAATCCACTGGCCAGTCATGGAGGGGCTAGCGTAAATGCCATCGAAAAGGATGGGCCGTCAGGGGCAAAGAGATTAGAAGATGTGGCTACATCTAGACGGTTCATCTACCAGTCGCTGCAAGCGGCATGCATGGTCTCTTGTGGCGGAGACGAAAGGGACGAATGTTTGTTTCATCTCGGGGAATCACACGACATGGAAACCTGTCCCGTGGTGGAAGAATTGCTTCAATGGCTCATGGATTGGGGGCAGTTCGAAGTGTCCAAAGGAGGTAGGGAAGAACCACAGATTTGCATGCAGTCGGAAGAAAAGAAGGTTCCCCCAACCCCCAAAGCCCTAGTAATATGTTTCACTAGGAAAGGGACCGGCTCCAGGCCCATGTACCCTCTGACAGCGCCCAAGCCAACGCCGTTTGCATATCAAAGCAATAAGGTCGTTCCGTGGAAGTATACCCCTCCCGCTTTTGGAGAAAGAGTTGCAACCGAAGTTGACTCCTTGTCAGCCAAGGTGACCAACATCACCGGCTTCAGTGGCGTAAGCCGTAGTGGCCGGGTGTTCACTCCCCCTCACTCGGCAGAATTGCCCTCCAAGGGGAAAGCGCCCATGATCCAAGAGCCCACAAACGTAGCCACCCCCTCAAAAGAAGTGGATCCTCTGGTGGTAAAAGGAGCTGAAAAGAAAGAAGGTCTTCAAGGAAAGACGGTGACTTTGGAAGAGGCTCATGAGTTCCTTCGTCTCATCCAAGAAAGCGAGTTTAAAGTAGTTGAGCAACTGAATAAAACTCCGGCAAGGATCTCTTTGCTTGAACTGCTCATAAACTCCAAGCCTCATCGTGCGCTATTGATAAAGGTCCTCAACGAAGCCCACGTAGCACATGACATCTCAGTTGAAGGTTTTGAAGGCATTGTTAATCATATAACCACCAATAACTATATCGTGTTTGCGGAAGAAGAGATTCCCGTTGAGGGGAGAGGACATAACAAGGCTCTACATGTGTCTGTCAGATGTATGGACCATGTCGTCGCTAAGGTACTCATCGACAATGGTTCAAGTTTAAATGTGATGCCAAAGACCACCTTGGAGAAGCTTCCTTTTAGTGCATCATGTCTAAAACCAAGTTCGATGATGGTACGAGCCTTTGACGGTAGTCAGCGAGAAGTGATGGGGGAAATCGACATCCCCATTCAGATAGGCCCCCACACTTGCAATGTGGTTTTTCAAGTGATGGACATAAATCCCGCCTACAGCTGCCTCTTGGGGAGACCCTGGATTCATGCGCTAGGAGTGGTCCCTTCAACGCTTCACCAGAAGTTGAAGTTCGCGGTTGGTGGACTTTTGGTGATAGTGTCAGGCGAAGAGGATATGTTGGTGAGCTGCCCCTCCTCTGCACCATATGTAGAAGCAGCGGAAGAATCATTGGAAACAACTTTCCAATCCTTCGAGGTGGTGAGTTGTGCCTCTGTGGAAACGAGTCCGTTGCTACCTTCTCTCTCTAATGCGGCCTTAATGGTGGCACGGGTTATGCTTATGCACGATTATGAGCCCGGAATGGGTATGGGCAAGGACGGCCTCGGGAATGCCGATGTGGTCGACATTAGGGGAAACCCGTACAAATATGGGTTGGGGTATGAACCCGAGATGCCGGGAAGGAGGAATGCATCGTCAAGACTCCGGGCAGATAGGGCATGGCCAGGCCATGTTAGCCAGTGTTTCACCAGTGTCAGAATAATGTTCGAGGAAGAGATGGCAGCAATAGGAGAGGAGTTCCCACAAGACCCGCCAAATTTCGTGCGGCCATGCCATCTCGATTCCCAAGTGGGGAACTGGCGCATGATAAGCCAGTCAGAGGTCTATACCGCTGATTCAATGTAATTAGAGGCTATAGATTCCTTTCTCTTTTGTTTTGTGAAACCTACCTTATTAAATAAACAAAGAGATCTTGTTTCATCTGTTCTTGCAGTTCCACCTGTTCTCATATCATTTTGCATGTTTTTGTTTCTTTTGTCTTGATTGGTATAGATATGAGGGTCGATTCTTTGAGGATCCTAACAACGAGGGTTTGACAATCGATTTTGACTGAGATGTGAGCCAAACGATAAACGAAGAAGAGGAAGAGGACGTCCTTTCACCAGAGTTGGAGAGGTTGATCGCTCAGGAAGAATGCGAAATGAAGCCTCACCAAGAGGAAACCAAACTGGTAAACTTAGGGACCGGAGAGGGAAATAAAGAAGTAAAAGTAGGAACCGGTATGACCGCACCTATCCGCCAAGGCTTGATAACCCTTCTTGAAGAATATCAAGACGTCTTTGCATGGTCATATCAAGACATGCCGGGTCTGGACTCCGACATTGTGCAGCATAAGTTGCCATTGAATCCTGGGTCTTCCCCGGTTAAGCAAAAGCTATGAAGGATGAGACCCGAAATGTCTTTAAAAATCAAAGAAGAAGTGAGAAAGCAGCTCGATGCAGGTTTCTTAGCTGTAGCTCGATACCCGGAGTGGGTGGCCAACATTGTCCCGGTCCCAAAAAAGGACGGCAAAGTGCGAATGTGCATAGACTATCGGGACTTAAACCGAGCCAGTCCTAAAGACAATTTCCCCTGCCACACATTGATATACTGGTAGATAATACAACCAAGTTCGCCCTTTTCTCTTTTATGGATGGTTTCTCAGGGTATAATTAGATAAAGATGGCACCCGAAGATGTGGAGAAGACTACTTTCGTCACCCTATGGGGAATGTTCTGCTACAAAGTGATGGCCTTCGGGCTGAAAAATGCTGGGGCAACCTATCAGCGTGCCATGGTAGCGTTGTTCCATGACATGATGCATAAAGAGATAGAGGTCTATGTAGATGATATGATGGCCAAATCTCGAACTGAGGGCGAACACCTCGTCAATCTGCGTAAGCTATTTGGAAGGCTGCGGAAATACCAACTGAAAATAAACCCAACCAAGTGCACCTTCGGGGTAAAATCGGGGAAGTTGCTGGGATTTATCGTGAGCCAGAAAGGGATAGAGATAGATCCCGAGAAAGTGAAGGCCATTCTTGAAATGCCAGAGCCGTGCACGGAGAAGCAGGTTCGAGGTTTCTTGGGCAGGTTGAATTACATCGCGAGATTTATCTCGCAACTCACCCCTACATGTGAGCCCATCTTCAAGCTATTACGTAAGAACTAGGCGGTCCTGTGGAACAGCGACTGCCAAGAGGCCTTCGAGAAGATCAAACAGAGCCTCGCAAACCCCTCGGTGCTCATGCCACCTGTAACAGGAAGACCTCTTTTCCTGTACATGATTGTGTTAGATGAGTCTATGGGGTGTGTGTTGGGTCAGCACGATGACTCTGGAAAAAGGAACAAGCCATTTACTACCTAAGCAAGAAGTTTACCGCATATGAGATGAATTACTTGTCATACCCTAATTTCGTCCGGGGACCTTTGCTTGATGACATGCGACTTTTGTTTGGTCCTTGTAAGGTGCTTGGCACCCATCATTAGGCAATTTGTGAAATTCCGGGACGTGCCGGAAAACCAAAGAAAATATTGATGCACAATCCGTAAGGTTCCGTGACACACCGGAAATCAAATGGAAGCATCGTTGCACAATTAGTGAGGTTCCGTAACATTCCGTAAGTCAAAAAGGGGATGATTATGTAATCCACAAGGTTCCGTAACATTACGGAAAGAAAACAAGTATCGTTACGAAATTCGTAAGTTTCCGTAACTTTACGAAAAAAGAATCACAAAAAAAAGTAGGGGGGTGTACTTAGTAAAAATGGGGGTGCAAATAGCAACCAGGCCCACTTGGGCCCTCTAGAAGATTCCTCCAGAAGGCTGTTGCTTCTGGAGGAAGCAACCCTGCTCGCCTGGGCGAGCTGGGTGGCAAGCTTCTCCCCCAGTTTTCTATAAATAGGGGGAGAAGTGAAGTGAAAAAGGGTTCAACCCCTTAGGCACTTCTCTCTCTTTCGATTTTGCTTGGAAAAATTGTTTCCGTGAAGAAAATCTAAGCCGAGGCGCTTCCGAAACGTTTCCGTAAGGAATTTCGCGAAGGTTTCGACCGTTCTTCGACGTTCTTCATTCGTTCTTCATCGTTCTTCGATCTTCAACGGGTAAGTACCTCGAACCAAGCTCTTCGATTCATTCTATGTACCCGTGGTGGTCCACATTGTGTTTCGTGTATTTTTATTCTCGTTTTATTTACTTTTTATACCCCCTTTTGACGTGCTTAAGCCATTTTATTTAAGTCATTTCTCGCTTAAACTAAAAATAAAATAAATTTCCACCGATCGTTTGAATTGTATTATCCGTTAACTTCGGTTAAAATGAATTCCGACCGTTCGGTCGTGCCGTAACCACGTTGGAAATCAAAAAGAGGTAAAATAATAATATAATAATCAAAAAATACCTTTTAGTAAAATAAAGCGAAAAATCAATTGGACGTTTTCTCTTTGGGATTTCTCATTCTTAATCGAATTGACTAATAACTAAAGTGAAACTAAGGCTAAAATCAACTCGCCTAGTCAAGCTCGTCCATAAAAAATAGGTTTTTGAAGTTTGTCATTTCAATTTCTTACTAAGTAAAATGGATCATTTTCAAGGTCCAACGCCTTAAAATGATCACCTTTTAAGTAAAAAAGAATCACTTGATAAAAAAGAACTACGTAGGTCTAATTTTCTCATCCCAATTGAGGAATACGTAGGAGCAAAGGGAAACACCCTTGTCGACCACAAAAAAGAGAAAAAAATATAAAAAGGGTATAAAGGATATAAGGACATAAAAGGGAACGTAAAAATCAAAGTCATGTTTGCACATTCGATTAAAGGCTGCCGTCCCTTGTGACGGACGTGTGGGGTGCTAATACCTTCCCCGCGCGTAAATACAACTCCCGAGCCTTTCACTTAAAAGTTCGTAGATCGCGTCTTTTCCGGTTTTTTGACGTTTTCCTCAAATAAACGTTGGTGGCGACTCTGCGCGTATTCCTTTCGTGGAACACGCATCCCGCGAGTCACGCGTCGCCCTCCCGCCGAAGGGTAGGTTGTGACAGTTGGCGACTCCACTGGGGACTATTTTTAGAGAGTTAGGCCGTTTAATCTTGTGCAATGTTTTATCATGACTTTCTCCTTTGTTGGTTTCCCTTTATTTTTTATGTTCTTGTGAATATAAACTCTTTGTTGCTTTTAGTGCGTTTTAAAATGTATGCATGAGGTAAATATTTATTCATTTGATGCACACAAACACCAACACTATTTGCACACACTGTGAGTTGAAAAAGGGCCCTATACCGGGGTTCATGGGAACATAAGGAGTGGAGGTGAATCTGTGATCATGCTAGGTCTCCGACTTGCTTGATTACAGTGAACCCTCATCTAGAGTTTTTCTCTTTGGAAACATATTGTTGCTAGTAGTCCCTACTGCTGCTGTATGTTCTTCGAAGGGGATGATACCTCTAGAAACCATCAAGAGAGATATGACTACCTTGGGGGTTATCACTAGAAGCCTAGTTAGCTCTCTCCCTTATAGGTCCCTTAAATAGGGGCACAGAGCAAATACGCTGCGTGCCATTTTTCACACTGCCATGCATAAGTGTCATATACCTTTTTGCTTATATTCAATGAGTATTGTCATACTATGTACATTCCCGTGTTGTGCCTTTCGCATATGCATCGCACATGGGTTCTGTCTTGATCCCCTCTGTAAACAAACCAACGAAGGGTCCGTGTCACCGTTTTAAATACATACGTTGGGACACTTTGCTACCCCTAGACGTTGTATCTAAGAAGGAGACAGTTTCTCGGGCTCCCGTATTCGTAAATAGCATCTGTGTCATATGCATTTCTTCATGCATTCATCCATTCCACCCATGATAGATGTCAGAGTTTTGATTCGCACTAGATTTTATTTCACTTTAGTAAAACATAGGATCAAGTCAAAAGCCTTCGCTTAAAAAGAGGTTCTATCAAGTCAAAATCAAGAGCTTAGAGGTCACTAGTTTACGAGAGTTGGGGCAATTAATGGGTCAACTTCAACGGCAAGCCTTCCGCAAAGCCTATGGTAAGATTTGGGAACTAGCTAGGGTAGAAGTCTCCATGGAACCGATTGCATCCCTTTCCCAGTATTATGACCAGCCCCCAAGGTGCTTCATATTTGAGGACTTCCAGCTAGTGCCGACTGTGAAAGAGTTTGAAGAAATCCTGGGATGCCCACTGGGAGGAAGGAAGCCATATCTTTTCTCTGGGTTCTATCCCTCCACGACAAGAGTTGCCAAGGTAGTGAAAATCTCAGCACAAGAGTTGGACCGTGTAAAGCAAAACAGAAATGGAGTAGTCGGAGTACCAAGGAAGTGTTTGGAGGAAAGGGCAAAAGCCTTGGAAAATCAAGGCGAATGGGCTTTCTTTTATTGACATCTTGGCGCTTTTGATCTTTGGAGTTGTCCTCTTTCCGAATATGGAAGGGTTAGTGGACCTAGCAGTGATTAACGCTTTCCTCGCCTTTCATCATGGCAAGGAAAGCCCGGTCGTCGCCGTTTTGGCCATGTATGACACGTTCGACCGGGGATATGAAAAGAGCGGCGCAAGAATTGTTTGTTGTGCACTGGCTCTCTATGTGTGGCTGGTTTCACACCTTTTTCTCCAAGAAGGTAGGCCCGTCTATCCGCTACAAGGTCACCGCTCGTGCGTCGAAAAAGGAAAGGCGAATTGGGACCAACTCTTGGCTAGCATGGAGGGGCGTCTGTTAATTGGTTCCCTCGCTAGAAGGAAGGAAGAATCAGGATTCTATCTTCATGCGAAGGATGTCCAAATGTTCCCTTGATGGGAACAAGGGGTTGTATTAATTATAATCCAGTCCTCGCCATAAGACAGCTTGGCTACCCCATGAGAGGAGTGCCATCAGACGAAAGCATCACGCCTTTCATCGCACGGGGTTTCAGTGACCACAACGCGAGGGTACTCTAAGGAGTTCGCAAGGCATGGGATGCGGCATGAAGAAAGGACAAAGAGCTTAGGGGAAGCAGTAATGGGATCATCGACGGCTATCATAAGTGGCTGAGAGTCCGAACACAAGGATTGGATTGGCTCCCAAATCTAAAGACCGTGAGAGACGATGAGGTTAAAGCTTCGGAAGAAAGTGATGAGGTACAAGCCCTAAAGGCAGAGCTTGAAAGAGCCCGGGTAGTCAAAGAGAAGTTCAAGTCCATAGCCATCAAAGTCTGAAGAGAGTATGATGAACTAAGGGACGTCAATATGGCCACCGCTGAAGCCTTGGAACGAGAAACCAAGAAGGCCCGAAAGGAAGAACACGACCAAAACAAAGTTTTGAGGGGATTTATAGGGCAGCAATAGTGAGCTCAAACTCCGAAGAGGTGAAAGGAATCATCACGGGTCAAAGGCATGATCTGGAAGGACGAGCTAAAGGCTTGCTTTAGGTCGAAAAGAAATTTGTCCCAACAGTTAAAGTGAGACTGAAGGGAATATGTGGGCCATCATCGATGAGTGCAAAGAGAAGCTAAATCTAGCGGCGACTCACGAGCAAAGGCTAGAGGATGAGTACGCCAAGATATCAGCAGAAAGGGAAGCAAGGGAAAGGGTAATTGATTCATTGCACCAAGAGGCAACAATGAGGATGGACCGATTTGCTCTTACTTTGAACCGGAGTCAAGAACTTCCCCGATTGCTAGCCAAGGCCAAAGCAATGGCGGACACCTACTCCGCCCCCAAGGAGATCCATGGACTTCTCAGCTATTGTCAGCATATGATAGACTTAATGGACCATATGATTAGAAACCGCTAGGAAGTTTGTATTGTCACTCAGATCTTGACTAGTTATAACTTTTTGAATAAAATGAGTTTATCCCACGTTTTTACTCCAAAAATCAGTGCGAATCAAGTCACTCCCGCATTTTATCTCTAGCATGCATTGTATGTTGGTCTCGTCCATTGTCACGGGAAGCCGGAAGGTCCATATCACCTTCTTAATTGTACACATGGGGCACTGCGCCCCCAAATGCGCAAGTAAGAAGAGATAATTTTCCAGGCTCTCGTGTCCGTAAAATGCATTCATTTCATGCATCGCATAAGCATCTCTTCATAACATCATAATGAACATATCGTTCTTGCATTTGTCCGTTATCATATTCTAGCCTCACATTTTGCATGAGTCATGGCATCATCATGCATATGCGTTCAACAAACTTTTTGATCTGCAAAATTGCATACCATTTGTTTTCCTCTACAAAACAAAAACAAAAAAGGGGAAGCGTGAAACTTCACACTACATTCTTAGTTGCATGTGTTAGGCACCATGAGCCAACCATGTTGGGATCATAAACCCATTTCTAAAAAAAAAAAAAACACACACACAACAACAAAACAAAATAATTGAACATGGTACCTAATGCATGGTTAACTAGGAAATGGTGTTTCTTCGGGCATCTCAATTTCATAATTACATTTTCCATGCATAAGCTTAAAGTATGCCCGAGTCATTCATGAGATGTTGTTGAAGTATTGGCGATCAGAATTGCCATTCCTTGGATTATAGGGTTGAACCAAGCTCATGCTTTTACAAAAAGGTTCATCAAGTCAAGTTGAAATATATAAGTAACCGTCTTGCAAAATTGGGGCAAAAGATGAATCGAGTCACATCACTGCTTCGTCTACTGCCAAACATATTTAGGATTGTTGATGTCCTTGTTACTTCCAGTTTCACCTTGACAAAGATGTCATGGACCATGTTGAAAATCTAAATTGATTCAACCCCATATCCTGCGTAAAAATTCGCAATACTTCAACTGTACGTCATTCGCATACATCCATGCTTTTCATTGGTTGCATTGCTCATTGCATTCTTTCCTTGAAAAATAAAATAAAATAAAATAAAATGAACTTAATCATTGTTATAAAAAAGAAAAGGACACGCTTTACGGCGCCCTTACCGAACTCGTGCTAGAGCTAGAGTAATGGGTGAAGCAGAGGAGGTGCAAGAGAAGATGAAGGCCGACATGGAGGCCATGAAAGAGAAAATGGCCACAATGATGGAGGCCATGATGAGCATGAAGAAGATAATGGAAGCCAATGCGGTTATAGTTGCCGCTACTAGCGCTGTCGCTAAGGTGAACCCGATGCTCCCATCTGGCCTCAAGCAAATGAATCATCCAACCTCAAATATGGTAGGCAAAGATTTGGGAAGTACGGATGACCCCATGATGTGCAAATTCAAAACAAGCACGCCTTCCTGCCATATGGCTTGCCTCTCAACTATACGCCACCCAATGTGGCGTACACTCCCAATAAGAATGTCAATAACTCCACTCCTATACCCATTGAGAGCCAGCAACCCCAAACTGATCATGCACATGTCTCTTAAACCGTGGAAGAGACACATGAAATTCCCCACCACTATCTAGCCGACTTCGAGCCTTGGCTCGGATATGCCACTGAAGGGCAAGCAGTTGGTGGTATACCCCTTGAAAACACTTCGGAAGGCCCTCAGTATCACCCCCAGCTACACCTCTTGTATTCCACAACAAGTAAAAACCTAAAAGAGTTGTTCCTAAAAGAGGTGAAGATTATGCCTTTGCTAACCTAAAAGAGTTGTTCCTAGAACCCAATATCATCACCCCTCCCAAGTTCAAGGTGTTGGACTTTGACAAGTACAAGGGGACTACTTGCCCCAAGAACCATCTAAAGATGTATTATTGGAAGATGGGGGCATGCGCAAAAGATAAGGAATTACTGATACATTCCTTCCAAGAAAGTCTTACTGGGTAGCTGTTACCTTGTACACTAACTTGGAACCTTCCCGAGTCCATTCTTGGAAGGACCTAGTGGTTGCCTTCGTTAGGCAGTGTCAGTATAATGTCTTCGGATAGGATGCAACTACAGAACATGTGCAAAAAGGGGGCACAAATCTTTCAAAGAATACGCCCAAAGGTGGAGAACCTGGCAGCTCAAAGTGGCACCTCAATGACAAAAAAACGATGACAATGATAGTAGACACATTACCAGTATTCTACTATGGAAAATGGTGGGCTACGCACCTTCAAAGCTTTGAGGATTTGGTCTTTGCCAGTGAAAGGATCGATGTGGGTCTAAAAAAAGGCAAATTTAGTCATCCTGCTTGGACGAATGAGAAAACTGGGGCAAATGAAGAGGGTGAGAAAGAGGGAGAAACCCATGTTGTGACTGCCATTCCTATACGGCCAAGTTTCCCACCAACCCAACAATGTCATTACTCAGCCAATAACAAACCTCCTCCTTACCCACCGCCCAGTTATCCACAAAGGCCATCCCTAAATCAACCACAAAGCCTGTCTACCGCACTTCCAATGACGAAGACCACCTTTAGCACAAACCAAAAAACACCAACAAAAAGGAATTTTGCAGCAAAAAGCCTGTAGGGTTCACCCCAAATTCCGTTGTCATATGCTAAACTTGATCCCATATCCACTCAATAATTCAATGGTAGCCATAACCTCAACCTCCATTTTTCTGAGGATACGACTCGAACGCAACGTGTGCTTATCATGGAGGAGCCCCGGGGCATTCCATTGAGCATTGTATGACCCCGAAGCATAAAGTGTGAAGTCTAATTGATACGGGCTGGCTGAAATTTGAGGAGAATTGCTTGTTGAATCCTAACATTGACAAGCAACACCATACATGGGGCAATTCTGGAAGCTGTTGTTATGACTCATCAGGATTTCCAAGTTTATGCCATAAACCACAGTTACAATGCTAAATGATATGGATAAAATGGACATCCTCTCACAAACACATCTTTGCTTATTCAACTTCCACCGGAATGTGAGTGTAAGCCATTGGTCTGTTTGCTCAAGCAACCTGCGCTCCTGAGTGTTGACTTCCAAGACCGTTCAATCAGAGATTACTCATCTTGCACGTTGGTGGGGGTGTCGTAAAACAACGAGTAAAGTAAAAAAAAGAAAAAAGAAGAGGGGGCATTTGGTTGACTGTGTTTTCAAGTAAAAATATAGACGTTCATGTGACCTCATTTTATCATTCCGGAAAGCGAGTTGTCAAGAATAGGATGTTGGACAAATGGTCTCAGTTATCTTAAGAAAGGGGGGGTTGAGTTAAGATGCAAAGACTATTCCCCAATTGAACTATCACTCTTTCTTTTTGGATTAACAATGCACCCTTAACATGAATTACTCAAAAGACAATTCAAAATAAACTTCTTTAAAGCAAAAGATAAATAGCAATAAATAAAAGAAGTTTAAAGGAAGAGAGGAATGCAAACTTGATTTATACTGGTTCGGCCACTTCCCGCGTCTACGTCCAGTCCTCAAGCAACCCACTTGAGATTTTCCACTCTCTTTGTAAAACTCCTTTTACAAAGTCTGAACCACACAGGGACAACCCTTCCCTTGTGTTCAGGAATCCTCTACAACAAGAGACCCACGATCTCTTAATCCCTTTTCAGAAATAAGAAGAAGAAATCTTTCTTAAAAGAGATAGATTGTACAATGAAGATCAATCAAAATTCCTTATTGAATATGCAAGTGGTTGACCAAGGAATCTTTTTGAGAGGATAAGACATTTCAGTTCAGAAAAACTCTTAATCTTTTGAGAGGATAAACTTTGTGGGCAATGAAAACTCTCTTTAAATTCGTGCTTCCAAGCCACCTTTGATGCCCATTCATAAACCATTTGAATAGATGTGACTCTTGGAAATTATTTTCCGAAAATCCTCTCTGGTAATCGATTACAAGACTTGTGTAAACGATTATAGGTTTTAAAAATTTGAATAAACATTTTCAGCTGCTGGTAATCGATTACCAGAGAGCAAATCTCAATTTGAAATGATAGAATTCTTTGGTCAAACCTTTTGTTTGTTTTCAATTTGGAAACTTCTTCCTAAAGATTCTAGAGATCAACTTGATCATATATCTTGATTTTCTTGGATTCTTGTCTTGAATAAACTTAGAAGCACTTGATCCTTTGGCATCATCAAGACATCTTGCTTCTGCATAGGAGTCATTCGACTTAATCCATCAATTGAAAAAAATTCTTCAGCTATTTCTCGTCCTTGGAAAATTCTTTTTGCAAAAATCAACTGCTTCTTTCATTCTTCCTCACTACGAGGTTGTGAAAACAAGACAACAATTGGTACCTCTAAGCCCTACACTGGGGCAACGAAAGGCACCATGCAAAAACCTCAAGCGAACCTAGGGGCAGATTAGAAGTTTTCACCCAATAGGTTCCCAGCTACAAGGTCATGACGAAAGATAACAATTGGTACCTCAAAGCCTTACACTGGGGCAATGAGGGGCATCGTGCATGAGCCTTAAGTGAACATAGGGGCAGATCAAAAGTTCTCACCCATCGATGTTTTCAACAAAAAAAAGGGGACAAACCCTGGAATTTCAATGGATTGATTAAACATCAAACGACTCCATTGCCGTCACTCCAAAATGGTCAAATGACTAAATCAAACAGAACACACACTCTGAGGGAGTTCTCGGAGAGATTTGCAAAAGATAGGATAAGGTTGCATGGACTATCACCTCTTTCAAAAGGACAATCAATCTGTGTTTTCCAAAAAATTAAATCAAAATCAAAATCACAAAATAGGGAAAGAATGTCATGAACGTTGTACAAACTTTCCATTACATTGCATTGTTTCATATGAAGTCTGCATTTACCGCATTTCAAGACAAAAGTTGCATGCATCTGCATCCCTAAAAAATCATGTTTATTGCATAGATTTCCTACATCTAATATCCAGTCGTGTGGATTTGGGATGACCGACCCTCTCGATGAGTCGATCTCTTGCTTTCTCATAAGGGTGAACCCTTGGGTACTAGTACCCTCACCTCCAGAGGACTACATGTCCTCGCCATCAGAGGACTGCATGTCCTCACCTTCATAGGGCTACACGCCCTCACCTTCAGAGGACCACACGTCCTCACCTTCAGAGGGCTACACGCCCTCGCCATCAGAGGACTGCATGTCCTCACCTTCAGAGGGCTACACGCCCTCGCCATCAGAGGACTGCATGTCCTCACCTTCAGAGGGCTACACGCCCTCGCCATCAGAGGACTGCATGTCCTCACCTTCGTAGGGCTACACGCCCTCGCCATCAGAGGACTGCATGTCCTCACCTTCGTAGGGCTACACGCCCTCACCTTTAGAGGACTACACGTCCTCGCCAACAGAGGGCTGCACGCCCTCACCTTGAGAGGACTACACGTCCTCGCCAACAGAGGGCTGCACGCCCTCACCTCTAGAGGGCTACGTGTCCTTATTTTCAGTGTGCTCCACATCCGCACCTTAAGAGAATTTAAGGTCCTCTATCCTTAAATGCTTAACCGAGACTTGCACTCCCGATTAAGGGACTAGTAGTTTCCTTTTAACGGTTCCTGGGCCACCCCCTAATATTGGAGGGCGACCAACTGTGCAAGCACAACCAGAGAGGGAGGCTATCACGCAACTACTATGCATACCGGGGCAAGATTTCACCCGGGCCGCTGCAAAGAGACGAGTGTGGATCATGCGCACCAACATGACCACTCTTACACAAATATAAATGACGTTGTTACTTAGCAACATTCTGCCCAGTGATCGTAATGCCGATCTCCCCCTGCGGAAGTATCAGTTGGTTTGTGTCGTCCCGACATAGGTAGGTATGCATTATTTCCAACTAATTTCAAATGCCATCTACTATTTGCAGGGATCGCACCCACAAGACACCCAGTGGACCCGAAAAAGTCCAGCAGGGCCCTGGGGTTTCCAGCTCTGGTTACGGGCCTCTATCAGTCCTATAGGGTGCCCGTACCCCCCGGCAAGGTCACGTCATCATAGGTAAGCATGCACATCGCTCAACTGATTTCTGATTTCATCTATTGTTTGCAGGGATCGCGTCTGCAAGACACCCAGTGGACCCGAAGAAGTCCAACAGGGTCTTGGAGTTGTCAAGCTCTAATTACGGGTCTCTGTCAGTTCTACGGAGTACCTGTCACCTCCAGCAAGGGCATTAGGCCCCCTACTAATCGAGCTTTCATCAAGAAGTACTGCGTCTCCAGGCAGGCGCAGGGCAAAACACCACAGCAGCCTGGGGATGGCCGGCAGCGGGCAACAGACGCACCGCCATCACCTCTAGAGTTCACCTCTGCTCATCCACAAAAAGGTTTGAGTATTGCCTACACCACATGGCCGGCCAATAGGCGACCAAGTCCAAAGCCAAAGGTAAGCAAAGTACTAGGTCAGTGACCGACAAGTCATAAGGCGTCCAGCTCAAGACGTTAAAGAAGCGCTACTAGGAGGCAACCTAGTACCTTTTGAATCTATGCTTGTTATTTGATCACTTTTTATAGTAGGACGCACCTAGTTGCTCATGATCCTGGGAATTTAAATAAAACAAGCGCAAGCTCGGAAGGTAGTCATACCTCACAAAATATATATATGTATGTTTAGGTAGTGAAAATACCTTAGATATGCATGTATGTAAACAAAAAAACACTTCACAAAATATATATATGTATGTTTAGGTAGTGAAAATACCTTAGATATGCATGTATGTAAACAAAAAAAACACTTCACAAAATATATATATGTATGTTTAGGTAGAAAGATACCTTAGATATGCATGTATGTAAACAAAAAATACTTCACAAAATATATATATGTATGTTTAGGTAGAAAGATACCTTGGATATGCATGTATATAGCAAAAATACCTTACAAAACATATATATGTATGTTTAGGTAGCAAGATACCTTGGATATGCGTGTATATAGCAAAAATACCTCACAAAAATATACACATGTTTAGGTAGCAAAATACCTCATGAAAAAAAAAACAAACAAGAAAAAGAAATAAACAAATGATAATGATAAAAAAAAGGAAGAAAAAAAAAAGAAAAATAAGTTGTCTAGCTGAAAAACCAACATGCTTGTGAAAAGAGATGACTTCCAACTTTTCTTTAAAGAAAAATTCGCTGATCATAGCTAGTTTTTGGAAAAAAAATGTGTATACACCTGAAGGGTGAATGCTGTGAAATTTTCCCGAGTACCCAAAATGGACTAGGATGAATGCAAAAATTGATAAAAGAACATATTTTGGAAACATTGGGTTGATTTAAAATAGAGGAAATGAATCCTGAGCCCTAGCATCACATGACCATAAAAATTTGACACTTGAGTGTCCGCATAGGTGCATGCATGACCAGTTTTGCATAAAATTTCCAAATCATCATCTTTGCATTTGTGTCATGGAAATAATGTGGGGCATCCCTTTTTATCCTTGAACCAAACCAAACCCTGACATGTATCATATCTAGCCATTCTACAAGCCTTGAGCCAAAATCCTAACTCACCATAAACCTTGACCCAGGGTGAGAATGTCAATCCTTACCCTCGAAAAAAAAAGAGGAAAAGAAGGAAAATTTCCAATCAAAGAGAAAGCAAAAAGAAAAGAAAGGAAAATTCCCAATCAAAGAGTGGGAGAAAGCGAAAAGAAAAGAAAGAAAATTCACAATCAAAGAATGGGAGAAAGTAAAAAAAGGAAGAAGAAGAAGGAAAGAAAGCTCCTGGTCAAAGAAACCAGAAGAAATGTGCAGAAAGGTCTTTTGACCGGACAATATCTGTACAATACAGAATTGTCACCAAATGAACAAAAGAAAGAAAAGGAAACCATGACCTAAAGTGGTCTTCTCCCTTTGATTACCAACCAAAATCCTGTGCGTCGGTGACTTGTTCGCCTCGCGCAAAACCAAAACAGAAAAGGAAAAGGCCAAAAACACACAAAAGCCGAAAAACCCACCAAAAGAACCCATTCCCAAGGGAAGCCCTATTGATCCATGATCAACGCATGTAATTTTTGATTTGATAGGAAATAATTTGCAAAGTCAAATCATGACATATCTATGGTTCGGAATTAGGATGAAACACTTACCTGTGCGAGATTGATACACTTTGAGTGATTTTCTTCTATTTTTGTCGAACCCAGTGTTTCCTCTAAATGGTCATTTAGAAACGAAATGCTAAACATCCAGAATCTCATTTGTGGTTATGAGAAAATTTCATCAGCAGATTCTCCTTCCCCGATAGACACATTGTTTTTTGTCCGAAAAGCATATGTTGATCTGATTAGTTGGAAGTTTTATCTCTTTACTAAAGCACGTTCGCATTTTAGC
The DNA here is from genome assembly GCF_000004515.6 of Glycine max. Lineage (NCBI taxonomy): Eukaryota > Viridiplantae > Streptophyta > Magnoliopsida > Fabales > Fabaceae > Glycine > Glycine max. The sequence goes on along the minus strand of NC_038255.2, from coordinate 22,033,467 downwards.
GAAGAAAACACTGAGACTATTTCTAGTCTCACAAGTTATCAAGAACTACGTAGGTCTGAGTTCCTCATTGGAGGATACGTAGGAGCAAAAGGCTCGCTTTTGTCGACCACACCGCTTTCTGTTACCATGACCTAAGAGCTGGTAGCCTGTGGAGACACCTTACGGTTATCCGCACCTCGTCATTCAGTGACCCCAAGTGTGATTGACGAGCAGAGGTCAATGTGGTCATCTGCGCCCTTTCCGGAGATGTCAACATCTTTCGATGGAGACTTTTCAAGTCTCACAAGTTATCTAGAACTACGTAGGTCTGAGTTCCTCATTGGAGGATACGTAGGAGCAAGAGCCTCGCTTTTGTCGGCCACTTTCACAAGTTCTGTCATGCTGACATTGGAGTCACGTGACATGCGGAGATACCCGAGTGGCTATCCGTATAAACCTTTTTGCTATCTGTAAGACGAAAAGTCTAATAGCACGCAGAGACAAATTATGGTCATTCTGCGCCCTTTTGTCATCCAGAGGCGGCGGGCCCAATGACATACGGAGACAAATTATGGTCATTTTGCACCCCTTTGCCATTCAGACACAGTCGTGTCCGATGGCACGCAGAGACAAATTATGGTCATTCTGCACCTTTTTGTCATCCGGAGGCGGCGAGCCCGATGACATGCGGAGACAAATTATGGTCATTCCGCACCCCTTTGCCATTCAGACACAGTCGTGTCCGATGGCACGCAGAGACAAATTATGGTCATTCTGCACCCTTTTGTCATCCGGAGGCGGCGGGCCCGATGACATGCAGAGACAAATTATGGTCATTCCGAACCCCTTTGCCATTCACACACAGTCGTGTCCGATGGCACGCAGAGACAAATTATGGTCATTCTGAACCCTTTTGTCATCCAGAAGCGGCGGGCCCGATGACATGCGGAGACAAATTATGGTCATTTCGCACCCTTTTGCCATTCAGACACAGTCATGTTCGATGGCACGCAGAGACAAATTATGGTCATTCTGCACCCTTTTGTCATCCAGAGACGGCGGGCCCGATGACATGCGGAGACAAATTATGGTCATTCCGCACCCCTTTGTCATTCAGACACAGTCGTGTCCGATGGCACGCAGAGACAAATTATGGTCATTCTGCACCCTTTTGTCATCCGGAGGCGGCGAGCTCGATGACATTCGGAGACAAATTATGGTCATTCCGCACCCCTTTGCCATTCAGACACAGTCGTGTCCGATGGCATGCAGAGACAAATTATGGTCATTCTGCACCCTTTTGTCATCCAGAGGCGGCGGGCCCGATGACATGCGGAGAAAAATTATGGTCATTCCGCACCCCTTTGCCATTCAGACACAGTTGTGTCCGATGGTACGCAGAGACAAATTATGGTCATTCTGCACCCTTCGTCAATCGCGGCCGACAAGCCCGTTGACACGCGGAGATTTACATCATCTTCCGCACTTACAAGATCTGTCATACTGACTTTTGAGTCACGCTGACGGGCGGAAATACCCGAGTGGTTATCCGTATAAACATTCTTTTGCTATCTGTAAGACAGAACGCTTGATAGCAGGCAGAGACTGACATAGTCTTCTGCACCTTTTGTTCCCCCAGGAACAACGAGTCATTTGCATGCGGAAATTTTATGGTCACCCGCGACTCTCGTCAACCGAGAGGAATGAAATTAGTGTCTTATCTTTACTTTCCTTTTATCTCCAATAAAAGACAAGTAAAGAGGGGCAACTGTCATACCCTAATTTCGTCCGGGGACCTTTGCTTGATGACATGCGACTTTTGTTTGGTCCTTGTAAGGTGCTTGGCACCCATCATTAGGCAATTTGTGAAATTCCGGGACGTGCCGGAAAACCAAAGAAAATATTGATGCACAATCCGTAAGGTTCCGTGACACACCGGAAATCAAATGGAAGCATCGTTGCACAATTAGTGAGGTTCAGTAAAATTCCGTAAGTCAAAAAGGGGATGATTATGTAATCCACAAGGTTCCGTAACATTACGGAAAGAAAACAAGTATCGTTACGAAATTCGTAAGTTTCCGTAACTTTACGAAAAAAGAATCACAAAAAAAAGTAGGGGGGTGTACTTAGTAAAAATGGGGGTGCAAATAGCAACCAGGCCCACTTGGGCCCTCCAGAAGATTCCTCCAGAAGGCTGTTGCTTCTGGAGGAAGCAACCCTGCTCGCCTGGGCGAGCTAGGTGGCAAGCTTCTCCCCCAATTTTCTATAAATAGGGGGAGAAGTGAAGTGAAAAAGGGTTCAGCCCCTTAGGCACTTCTCTCTCTTTCGAATTTGCTTGGAAAAATTGTTTCCGTGAAGAAAATCTAAGCCGAGGCGCTTCCGAAACGTTTCTGTAAGGAATTTCGCGAAGGTTTCGACCGTTCTTCGACGTTCTCCATTCGTTCTTCATCGTTCTTCGATCTTCAACGGGTAAGTACCTCGAACCAAGCTCTTCGATTCATTCTATGTACCCGTGGTGGTCCACATTGTGTTTCGTGTATTTTTATTCTCGTTTTATTTACTTTTTATACCCCTTTTTGACGTGCTTAAGCCATTTTATTTAAGTCATTTCTCGCTTAAACTAAAAATAAAATAAATTTCCACCGATCGTTTGAATTGTATTATCCGTTAACTTCGGTTAAAATGAATTCCGACCGTTCGGTCGTGCCGTAACCACGTTGGAAATCAAAAAGAGGTAAAATAATAATATAATAATCAAAAAATACCTTTTAGTAAAATAAAGCGAAAAATCAATTGGACGTTTTCTCTTTGGGATTTCTCATTCTTAATCGAATTGACTAATAACTAAAGTGAAACTAAGGCTAAAATCAACTCGCCTAGTCAAGCTCGTCCATAAAAAATAGGTTTTTGAAGTTTGTCATTTCAATTTCTTACTAAGTAAAATGGATCATTTTCAAGGTCCAACGCCTTAAAATGATCACCTTTTAAGTAAAAAAGAATCACTTGATAAAAAAGAACTACGTAGGTCTGATTTTCTCATCCCAATTGAGGAATACGTAGGAGCAAAGGGAAACACCCTTGTGACCACAAAAAAGAGAAAAAAATATAAAAAGGGTATAAAGGATATAAGGACATAAAAGGGAACGTAAAAATCAAAGTCATGTTTGCACATTCGATTAAAGGCTGCCGTCCCTTGTGACGGACGTGTGGGGTGCTAATACCTTCCCCGCGCGTAAATACAACTCCCGAGCCTTTCACTTAAAAGTTCGTAGATCGCGTCTTTTCCGGTTTTTCCGACGTTTTCCTCAAATAAACGTTGGTGGCGACTCCGCGCGTATTCCTTTCTTGGAACACGCATCCCGCGAGTCACGCGTCGCCTTCCCGCCGAAGGGTAGGTTGCGACATTACTCAATGCTGGAAAGGACGTGTTGCGCCCTGGTATGGGCGTCACATCGTCTTAGGCAGCACATTCTCAGTCATACCACGTGGCTTATTTCCAAAACGGATCCCGTAAAATACATCTTTGAGAAACCGGCCCTCACGGGACGAATCGCTAGGTGGCAGGTACTACTATCTGAATTCGATATTGTGTACGTCACCCAAAAGGCGGTAAAGGGAAGCGCCTTGGCAGATTATTTGGCCCAGCAACCCCTCCAGGATTATCAGCCGATGCACCCTGAGTTCCCGGATGAAGACATCATGGCCCTGCTCGAAGAGAAGCGGACGCACGAGGACATAGACAAATGGATTGTTTGCTTCGATGGGGCATCTAATGCTTTGGGCCATGGAGTAGGGGCAGTCCTTGTATCCCCGGATGATCAGTGTATTCCTTTCACGGCCAGGCTAGGTTTCGATTGTACCAACAATATGGCCAAATATGAAGCGTGCGCCCTTGGGATTCAAGCGGCCATTGATTTTGATGTAAAGCTACTGAAAGTGTATGGAGACTCGGCTTTGGTAATACGCTAGTTGAGAGGGGAATCGGAAACTAGGGATCCGAAGTTGATACTCTATCAAACTCACATCTTGAAGTTAGCCGAATTCTTTGACGACATTTCTTTCCACCACATACCTCGGGAAGAGAACCAAAATGGCCGATGCATTGGCTACCCTGGCATCCATGTTACAACTAGCCCCACACGGGGATCTTTCGTAAATCGAATTCAGATCTCGGGGCAAGCCAGCACATTATTCTGCGATAGAGGAAGAGCGAGATGGGAAACTGTGGTACTTCGACATCAAACAATATGTTGAGAACAAAGAATATCCACCAGGGATTTCCGACAATGACAAAAGAATGTTAAGGAGATTGGCTACTGGTTTCTTTGTGAGTGGTACCATTCTGTACAAACGAAACCATGACATGACCCTCCTACGATGCGTGGATGCCAAAGAGGCAAACTACATGATTGAGGAAATCCATAGGGGTTCATTTGGGACACATGCCAATGGGCATGCTATGGCCAGGAAGATCCTTAGGGCCGGTTATTACTGGCTCACTATGGAAAGCGATTGCTGCGCCCATGTAAGGAAATGTCATAAATGTCAAGCATATGCGGACAATGTCAATGTTCCGCCATATCCTCTGAATGTTATGGCCGCCCCTTGGCCCTTTTCCATGTGGGGGATAGATGTCATTGGGGCCATCGAACCCAAAGCTTCGAATGGTCATCACTTTATTCTTGTGGCAATAGATTACTTCACCAAATGGGTCGAAGCGGCTTCTTATACCAATGTCACGAGGAGTGTGGTGGTCAGATTCATAAAGAGGGAACTGATTTGTCGATACGGACTCCCTAGAAAGATCATTACTGACAATGAAACCAATCTGAACAACAAAATGATGCAAGAAATGTGCGGGGATTTCAAGATCCAGCATCATAACTCTACCCCTTATCAGCCAAAGATGAATGGGGCTGTAGAGGCTGCAAATAAAAATATTAAGAAGATTATTCAGAAGATGACGGTGTCATACAAAGATTGGCATGAGATGCTGCCTTTCGCCCTGCACGGATATAAAACCTCGGTACGAACTTCTACTGGGGCAACGCCATATTCCTTGGTTTATGGGATGGAAGCGGTACTCCCATTTGAGGTAGAGGTCCCTTCCCAGAAGATACTAGCGGAATCAGGCCTAGAAGAGTTAGAGTGGGCTCAAACACGCTACGACCAACTCAACCTTATTGAAGGTAAGCATTTGACGGCCATGAGCCATGGGCGCCTGTATCAACAAAGGATAAAGAATGCGTTCGACAAGAAGGTACGCCCGCGCAAGTTCAACGAGGGGGACCTTGTGCTGAAAAAGATATCCCACGCTGTTAAAGATAATCGAGGGAAGTGGGCCCCAAATTATGAAGGGCCTCTCGTTGTGAAAAGAGCTTTTTCTGGGGGTGCTCTGGTACTCACCAACATGGATGGCGAGGAACTACCCTCGCCCGTGAACTCCGATGTCGTTAAACGATATTACGCTTGAAGTCTGGGGCAATTGAGGGAACCGTTGCATGTTTCTTTTATTGCTGAGTTTTTTGTTCTTCTTTGTTTCCTCCAGGGATTCCCATCCGCTGTAATTATCTCGTCACATTTCCTTAAAAGAAGAGAACATGGGTTGAGGCTTCAGTCTTCACTTTGGTTTTAAACCTTGTGTTAGTGTGTAATAACCTGAGCCCTTTTCGCTTAGTTCATGGGGTGCCCCAAACGCTTAATTAAAACTGAACCTAACCAGTCTTCACTAAAAAGATCATTGCATTGAAAACATTCATGCATGCACATACACATGCATATTTTGTGATAACAGGGGCAGAATCGTCTTAGACCACGGTCAGAAGTCGAGACAAAGTTAACAGCAAAAATCAACCAAGGTAAGACGACGACCCGATCACGATTTGCCATGCATTGTTGTTTCCTACTTTCAGGTACTTAGGGATGGATGCAAATGGAGGATAGGGTCACGACTGACAGATCGTCGTCCCTTCCCGGCGCTGGACAAGCAAAAAACGTCGCTGCAAAGCAGCCCAGTATCCTTTAAATTCGCAGTAATTATTACTATCGTTTGTTTAAAATAAATAATGGATGCCTGATCTAACTTAAGTAGGTTCGAGTAGGTGAATGCTAACCTTTAGGGGGCCATGGTTATGTTTCCCCTAAAAAACAAATTGTAGGTTAGCTCGCCTGGGCAAGCTGAGCTCGCCTGGGCGAGCAACCCCTGCACCAAATTATAAAAAACGAGGGAGGGGAACGTTTTCTGCACCCAAAAACTTCCCCCCCTCATTCAAAAAGAGAGAGCTCACGAGACTTGCGGTTTTTGCTCCCCCAAGCCACCTTTGGTTGCATTTTGCTTTCATTTTTGTTATTCCTACTTACTCCAACAAGTAAGTATTTAATCCTTGAATTTTTTAGCTTTCCATTGGTGCATTTTGTTCATCTTTTGGTGCTCTAAATTGTGAGAATGTGCTCAAATTTGTGGGGCAGTTTTGGGTTGTTTTCATGCTTGATTTGTTTGAGTTGAGGGGTTTTAGGGGATGGCCTTAGGCCTATGTTGTATTCTGAAGTAATGGGGCATGCCACATTGCCCCTATTCTCTTGCTATTTATGCCTAGACATGCGCCCACCAAGTGCTCGGTGAAATGCCCCAATGACATATGAATATGGTTTTGTAAGATTAGGATTGTGGGACTATTTTATATACATAGGGACAACATAGAGGATTCGAAATGGGTGCCCAAATGCAATTCTAAGCTTAGGAACCCAAGCTCCTAGCTTCAATGCAAGGAAACATGACTTATGTCTAAGAATCTAAATTTTGGTTTTTGAAAGTGGAAAGGCATGAAAATTAGGACATGCTTGAGAGGGTTTTACTAGAATTTGGCTGCCCCATGAGGGATACTTTGCATCTAGGTAGCATGGAAAATACCTTTCAATGGTATGTATATATGTGTGTGAATATAGGTAGCATGGAAAACACCTTTCAATGGTGTATATAGGTGAATATATGGCATAAAATGCCTTGCAAAGTGTGAATGAGTAGCAAAAAAAATGCCTTTCAACATATGCGTATTTGAGGATAGGTAGCATTAGGAGCCTTTTAGAAAATGTACCCATGTCAAAAAATGGCCTGAGGACGCTTCCTAAATGAATATATGATGGCATGGAATTTCCTTTTCAAATGCAAGTACGTGCATGACGTAATTAGCTTTCCAATGTGCATATGAATAAATGTGAGTGAAACAACAAAAATTTGTATGTTAAGTACTTCAAATATGTGTAGGTATTTTGTGATAGCAAAATATTTAGGATGTGAATAGGTGTAATTTTGACACAATGCCTTGAGCACGAAAATGTGTATTCCTTTCAAAGATGTATATATGTGTGTGGTAACTAGAATGTGTTGAATGTCCTTGTATGTTGACATAAATAGTAGGATATTTTACACATACGCATATTCATAAATGTGTTACATTAAATGTGTGCTTGAGTTCGTTCTAAATCGGAAAGATTAGCATGTCATTTTTGTGTTAAAATAAGCATTTTCTTGTAGACTAACTTTCCAACTGCCTGTCTTCACAGGAAATGGCTCTGAGGAAGCTTTCCTCGAAGAGATCTAGGAAGGAAGCCACGGCCGCAGGGACTAGTGCCGCTCCTGAGTTTGATAGCCATCGTTTCAGGAGCGCTGAGCACCAGCAGCATTTCGAAGCCATCAAGGGATGGTCCTTCCACCGAGAGAGACGCGTCCAGCTCAGGGACGACGAGTACATAGATTTCTAGGAGGAGATAGCTCGCCGGCGTTTGACGTTGCTGGTCACTCTCATGGCCAAGTTTGATCCAGATATAGTTCTCGAGTTTTACGCCAATGCTTGGCCTACAGAGGAGGGCGTATGGGACCTCCAGTCATGGGTAAAAGGCTAGTGGATTCCTTTCGATGCAGACGCCCTCAATCAGTTCCTGGGATACCCGCTAGTATTGGAGGAGGGCCAGGAGTGCGAATATGGTCAGAGGAGGAACCGGGCCGATGGATTTGACGAGGAGGCCATTGTTCAGCTGCTATGCATACCAGGTCAGGATTTTGCCCGGATCGCTGTCGGGAGACGGGTGCGGATCATGCGCACCAACATGACTACCTTGACCCAAACATGGATGACGTTGTTGCTCAGCAACATCCTGCCCAACGATCATAATTCTGACCTCCCTCTGCCGAAGTGTCAGCTGGTGTATGCCATCCTGACACGGATGAGCGTCCATGTGGCTCAGTTGATCGCTGATGCCATTTATTTATTTGCAGGTATGCCACCTACCAGGCACCCTCTAGACCCAGATAAGTCTAACAGGGCCCTGAGTTTTCCAGCATTGATCGCGGGTCTCTGCCAGTCGTTCGGGGTTCCTATCACACCTAGTAAGGTGATTCGACCACCGATCACCCGGGCTTTCATAGAGAAGTATTGCACGCTTAGACAGGTGCAGGGTGGTGACCCGCAGGCCCCAGACGCACCGCCGCCACCTCATCAGGCTGATCCAGCTGGGTCATTTGACACGGAGCGATATTTACGACATTTGGTTCGCCAGCAGGCAGCCAACCACAGGGCGCACGTGCAGACCCATGACTGTCTCTACCAGCTTAGCCTCAGCCTGCAGGGCCAGGGTTTTGCTTCTTTTCCATGCCCTACTCCGGATCAGTTCAGGGCAGAGGTCGCATGGCCCAGAGATTGGCTTGAGGCCCAGGCAGGGGAGGCGCCCGCAGAGGCTCCCGGCGATGTAAATGAGGCCCGCATGGACGAGGAGATGACATATTTACTTGATTTCTTGGGAGGGAGCGGAGCCACATGACCAGGAGATCCCTAGATCCATATTCTCTTTTTATGTTTCCTCTTTTATCTATTACGTATCATTTTATTTTGTATAACTGAGGGACTAACGTTTGTTTCGTTTTGATTGACTCTTGTTTTGTGCATACATGTCATTTGAACTGTTATGTTAGTGCTTACTTCGTTGATTGTCAATAGTGTTTGTTGAAATTCCGGAACCGTGTAGAGTTTTTCATTTAGGAATGTCGTCCTAAAAAATAAAATGAACCAAAATTGTGATAACACCAAAAATAAGAAAGAATCGTTGTGAACAAATGTCGTGTCTATGTGTACAAAGAAAAGAAAAGAGTTTTTATATGTAAAATAAATGTTTATAGAGGGATTTTGTGTGTGTAAATAATGTGTGAAAATAAATTCTTGTAGGTGTGAGCGACGAGTGTATATAAAGAAACTTTTGTATAAACTGCGGGTGTGTGTTGGAAAAAACGAAAAAAAGAAATCTTTGAACATGAATAGGGTTTGTATATAGACCGTGTTGACGTAAAGAGAAAGAGTTCTAATGCGTATACAGAAAAAGTTCGTCATGTATAGGAATGTAGGTGTACAAAGAAAAGTTTTTCTCGTAGATGGCAATGGATGTATAGTTTTTTCTGAACATAAAAATGAAACAAAAAGGAAAAAGAAAGAAAGACCTTGAAGGTTGGCATGTTATGGTTAGGAAACATAAATCATTCGTAGAGAGCAAACATATCTTTTGGAAATAAGGGACTGACGCTAAGAGTTTATTTTCCTGAATGACCGAGATAAGAATGGATGGATTCATGGAACTGATGAAAGAACATAATTTGGAAACGTTGGGTCTGTTTGTGTAAATTCCCAATCGTAGTATCACAATGCCATAAACGGGATGCTTGAGTGCCCACCTGGCTATGGCCATGACTAATTTTGCATGTTGTTTCCGAATCATCATTGTTACGCGTGCCTTGTGGAAATGATATGGAAGTTCAACCCGAGACCGATACCTTGACACACGAATTTGTTGTACCCCAGATATCAAGATCGGGCTCCCACGATAAAAGATCCCGTTGAGACACGAACTTAGACTACTTTGAACCTTGGCCTATAAAAAGAATCCTCATCCTTTCCCCCGAAGCAAAGGACAGCGGAATCTCCTCTAGGGAGAGCAAATAATGAATGCTAAAACCTGGTTTCCCAAAGAAAGAAATGAAGAGGGAGAAATGAAAAGTAAGAAAAGGAAGAATTGAAAAGAAAGAAAAGGGAAAAATGAAAAGAAAGGAAAAGAAGGATTCTCGATCAAAGATCGGAAGAAAGTAAAAAAGGAAAAGATCGGAGGAAGACAGAGTAATTCCCGATCAATGAAAGAAAGAGAACAGAAGATTTTCAGACCAGATAAATTTTCGGCAAGGTAAATGACTGCCAGCAAAGGAAAATCCATTTTTTGGTGGTTCTTCCTTTGGGATTGCCATTCAAAGTCATTCTCGACTGGCCATATCCCGTCCCACTTAAACAAAGAGGAAAAGACCGAAACACCCAGTTTCCTCTCCAAAAACACTACCCTCGATAGGAAATCATGTGCAAAATAAAGTCATGGTGTAGTTATGGTTTGGGATTAGGGTAAAACACTTGCATGTGTGAGTTTTTATACACTATGAGTTGCACCACTCAAAAGATGTTAGGTGAACGAGTGATTTTACAAAAGAGGGTTGCACCACTCAAAACATTCATCATACCACCTATTTTAGGGACTTGGTGCCTAATGGTACCTATTTTGGGCACCAACAAAGCACAAGGATTTAAGCTCTTGAGAACCAAACCCTCATCCAACAACTTCTTTACTTGAGGAATAAACTCAAGCCCAAGAGGTGTGGCAATGCTAGCAAGTGTCTTTTTACAAAGGAGAAAATGAGGAGGTTGTCTAAGAGGGAAAGTTTCTTTAATGTTTGTCTTTATTGTAAAATGAGTTTCCTTCTTAGCTAACCTCTTAGAGGAGACACTTACCTCCTTACACTTCTCTTTAACCACTAATGGTTGTCCTTCTTCTTGGGGGTAGATTTCTTCACTAGATTCTTCCCCTTTTGTTTCAACACTTTCACTAGAGGAAGGTGAACTAGTAGCCTTATCTTGGCTACCATAAATGTCTTGGCCCCTCATAATCATGATTTTTGTGGTGGCGCATTGAGCAGTAATGTGTCCTCTTCCAAGACATTTAAAGCACTTTATAGAGCTAGTTTTCTCTTGCATACTAGCCTTAGGGGCTTGCTTTTCTATTGTCTTCCCCTTATCATCTTTGGGCTTAGAAGGGGTCACCCCTAAGATGCCTTGACCTTGGTCTTTCTTTGGATAAGAGTGAGAGCCATAAGATTTTGACGTAGACTTCTTTTTAAGTTGTTGCTCTACCCTTATTTCCCAAACTAAGTTAGCCTCTACATTGTCCTTCCCATAGAAGTATGGGAGGTTAATGTTACCCTCCTGAGGCTTTCTTTCCTTTTCTCTTCTATGGGTGTGAGGTCTAAGATGTGACCTATGCCTTCCTTCATAATAGTCACAAAGTTCTTCACTTAGGCTCTTGCAAGAGTTATGACTACTATAGGAGGCATATTTTTCTCTTTTCATTTCTTTCATTATTTTTCTTCTTTCTTCCTCTCTTATTTTCTTTCTTTCATCTTGACTTATTTCTTCCACTCTTTTTTTTCCTTTTTTTTCTCTCTCTTGTTTTTCTTTCCATAACTTGAGGGAAATCAACTCATCTAAGATTCTAGATAAATGGTCTTTATGACTAGTACACTCGCCATTAACACTAGATGAATGATGACTCATGTTGGTTCCTGAGTTGTGGTTCTTTCTTGTTGGAGGTTTGAAAACAAAAGGTAATAGAAACTAAGGTTGAAACTAGCCAAAATAAACACTAAAAGATGTGTGAAAGATAAGGTAAAAAACTAATTGGTAAAAGGAAAGCTATCTAGGCGGTTTGACAATGGAAGGTAAAGGAAATAAGCTATGAAAGTAAACTAGGCGAATCCTAAGAGTGTTTGGATGACCACATTCAAGGTTCCCAACAAAACACTCACTATCCTAAGGAAAAATTGCCTAAAATTATTACACACAAATGGAAGTTTGGTAACCTATTGGAGGCTCCCAACACACTTCCAATGAAAGACCTTTTTGTTACAAAACTTGAAAACAATGAAGATAAATAAATTGCAAATTACAAAATTACAAAACGGTCCTCAATTTTAGTGGTTGTTCTCTCTTTGGTGATTCACTCAATTTGGAGTGCTTCTTAGTCCAATAGCTCTTAAGGTGGTTGGACCCTTTCTTCTTGACTCAAATTCTTCAAGGGATGGCACTAATCCTCCTTCCAATTTCCTATATGGCAACCCACAAACAAGGAAACAAAAAGACAAGCAATAACCAAAGACAAAAAAAAATGAAATGAAAGCTAAAACAATGGAGTTTTAACAAGAAAATTTTTCAAGGATTACTCAACAATTAAAGCAATGAAAAGGACATAGAAGCAAGCTAGGACTCAAAGAGAAACTTAGAATGGCTCTAAAGTAGAGTAAAAAAAATTATATAAAAAAAAGACTCAACAAACCTCTAACTTTGGCACTTGTTTTCACAGTAATTTTCAATTGAAATTTTGGAACTAAGATTGGTATAACATAGGCACCAATTATAGAATAAATATTGAGCCAAAACAACAAGCACACTTCCCTTTCACTTTTTTTTCCTGGATCCTGATTTTTCTGCCAAATTGTGTGATTTTTAGTATTTTTTCCTTTTATCCAAATCACTTGGTTCTTTTTTTATTACTTTTTTCCATATGTCTATCAAATTCAGTAAAAATGTCAGCTCAAAATTCGAAGTAACCAATTCTCAGTCATTTTTACAATTTTGTATGTCCAAGTTGCCAGCACCAGCGATTTTTTTTAAGCGTGGTATATTGATTGCCTTGGGCTTACTTTCAACCTTCCTATGTATGTTGAACTCACTAGGATTGTTTACCACAGTTTTAGGAGTTCAATATTCACTTAGGATCAACATTTCAGCCAGCAATTCAATCACCAAAACTCAAATTCACAATAAACACAATCATAAGGAAACCTAAAAGTTCAAGAAAAGGTTCACAATCAAAGACTCTCTAAGAATTTTGCATGAACATGTTAAGGACTAATTAACATGAAAGATTTGACTCAAATTAAATAATAGGCTAAAAGAATTTCATATACTCATGAACAAATGAGTTAGACAAAGAAACAAGAAAATAAAATTCAGCACAACATAAGAAATCTTATGTGACAAGTTTCATGACTAGACATGACTTCTATGACAAAACTACAATAGGTGAACAAGTCACTCTAGATTTTTGAGGTTTTCTTCTACTTTAATACTTTTGTAAGAATTTTATGGTTTAGGTCTCAGCCACAAAAAATAACAAGACAAAACTCAAAGGAACCTAAACTCAACACAATTCATGGTTCAAGAACAAGAACAAGAAATTTGAACCATAGAAAATCAAATCTAGCTTCTATAGCAAGTTTAATTGGTGGAAACTCTAAAGAATCATGTTAAAAACATTTATCACAAGACATGTGAGGAGATACATGGAGAAAAATGAAGAAACAACAATGGAAGAGAAGGTAAAGCAAAAAAATTAATGGAGGTTTAAGGAGCACCTACATGAAGCTCTTGTGCTCTGATTACCACTTGATGGAAGCTTGCTTGAGGGGCTTCTATGGAGGCTGGATCTTTGAGCTTCAATGAGGTCCTTTAATGGTGATTTTCCACCATGGAGATGCAGCAGAAGACAAAGGAGAAAAGGTGAGAGGAGGCACCATCCACTAGGGAATAAGCCATGGAAGAAGGAGCTTTACCACCAAGTTGAGCCTTGGATAAGAAGCTTGGAGAGGATGCTTCAATGGAGGAAAAGAAAGAGGGAGAGAAAGAGAGAGGGGGGAGCATGAAATTGAAGGAAGAAAAAAAAGGAGAGAAGTTGAACTTTGAGTTGTGTCTCACAAGACTCTCTTTCATCAAAGTTACGGCAAGTGTTACATATGCTTCTATTTATAGACTAGGTAGTTTCCTTGAGAAGCTTTCTTGAGAAAACTTCCTTGAGAAGCTTCTTTGAGAAAACTTCCTTGAGAAGCTAGAGCTTAGCTACACACACCCCTCTCATGACTAAGCTCACCTCCTTGATAAGCTTCCTTAAGAAGATTCCTAAAGAAGCTAGAGCTTAGCTACACACACCTCTCTAATAGCTAAGCTCACCTCCTTGAGATGAGAAGCTAGAGCTTACCTACACACCCCCTATAATAGCTAAGCTCACCCTCATGACAAAATACATGAAAATACAAAAAAGTCCCTACTACAAAGACTACTCAAAATGCCTCGAAATACAAGGCTAAAACCCTATACTACTTGAATGACCAAAATACAAGGCCCAAACGAAGAAAAAACCTATTCTGATATTTACAAAGATAAGCAGGCTCATACTTAGCCCATGGGCTCGAAATCTACCCTAAGGCTCATGAGAACCCTAGGGCCTTCCCTTGGATCTCTGGCCCAATCTACTTGGAGTCTTCTATCCAATGCCCTTGCGGGTTAGGATTGCATCACTTATGAGACACCCTTCAAAGTTCAACTTTCCTCCCTCTTTTCTTTCTTCAATTTCATGCTCCCCCTCTCTATTTCTCTATCTCTTTCTTTTCCTCAATTGAAGCATCCTCTCCAAGCTTCTTATCCAAGACACATTGTTGGTGGCGAAACTCCTTCTTCTATGGCTTATTCCCTAGTGGATGGAGCCTCCTCTCACCTCTTCTCCTTTGTCTTCCATTGCATCTCCATGGTGGAAAATCACCATTGAAGGACCTCATTGAAGCTCAAGGATCCAACCTCCATAGAAGCTCTACAAGCAAGCTTCCATCATTCTCCTGGCAAATCAATTTTGTAGGCATTATAATTGATCTTGGCTAGTACTTGAAATGCACCATCTCTTCTTGGCATGAGCTTGGAGTTCCTTTGGGAAGGGAACCACTCTTTCTTGAAATGTACCCAAACCCAATCACCTGGTTCAAATGTTACGTTTTTCCTTCCTTTGTTTGCATATTTTGCATACCCTTCCATTTTTTTTCTCAATTTGGGACTTGACTTTCTCATGCATCTTCTTGACATATTCTACTTTAACCTGCCCAGACTTATTTTTAAATTGTGAAATTTTAGGTAAAGGCAACAAATCCAAAGGAGTTAAAGGGTTAAAACCATAAACAATTTCAAAAGGTGACAATTGAGTAGTACTATGCACAACCCTATTATAAGAAAATTCCACTTGTGGTAAACACTTTTCCCAAGTCTTAATATTTTTCTTAATAACAGCCCTAAGAAGAGTAGAAAGAGTTATGTTGACCACCTTGATTTGTCCATCAGTTTGAGGATGGCATGTAGTTGAAAACAATAGCTTAGTACTTATTTTCCCCCACAAAGTCCTCCAAAAATGGCTAAGAAATTTAGAGTCACGGTCACTTACAATGCTCCGGGGTAACCCATGAATCTTACTACTTCCTTGAAAAATAAATCAGCAAAATGGCAAGCATCATCCACCTTCTTGCAAGGTATAAAATGGGCCATCTTAGAAAACCTATCAACTACCACAAAAATTGAGTCCTTTCCTCCCTTGGACCGAGGCAAACCTAAAACAAAGTCCATAGAAATATCAATCCAAGGATGTTCAGGAATAGGTAATGGAGTATACAAACCATGTGGCTTGACTTTAGATTTAGCCTTTTTGCAAACAAGACACTTATCACACAATGAATGCACATCAGATTTCATGTGAGGCCAGTAAAAATGCTCATGCAAGGTATCATTTGTCTTTTGCACTCCAAAATGCCCCATTAACCCCCCTTCATGAGCTTCTTTAACAAGAACTTCCCTGATGGAACTCTTAGGCACACAAAGTCTTTTATCCTTAACCAAATAACCATAATGTTTAAAATACCCATTAGATGCATTAGGAGAACATGTTTGGTAAATATGCGAAAAATCAGCATCATGTTCATATAATTCCTCAAGGCACTCAAAACCTAGAAACTTAGCTTCAAGAGTAGATAGTAAAGCATACCTGCATGACAAAGCATCAACAACCACATTGGACTTACCTCTCTTGTGCTTGATCATATACGAAAATTGCTCAAGAAACTCCACCCACTTGGCATGTCTCTTGTTCAACTTACCCTGCCCTTTCAAATACTTTAAAGATTCATGGTCACTATGAATTACAAATTCTTTAGGCAGAAGATAATGTTGCCATGTTTGCAAAGCTCTAACTAATGCATACAACTCCTTGTCATATGTGGGGTAGTTAAGGGCAGCCCCATTTAGTGGGTGCCCCTCTTGCATTAAGACAACTCTTATTCCCACCCCAGATGCATCGCATTCAAGTTCAAAGGATTTAGCAAAGTTAGGCAAAGCAAGTATGGGTGCGTGTGTTAATTTCTCTTTCAGGACAGAAAATGCTTTCTCTTGTTCCTCTCCCCATTTAAATCCCGCATGTTTCTTAACTAGCTAATTAAGAGGTGCAACAATAGTACTAAAGTCCTTCACAAGCCTCCTATAGAAACTAGCTAAGCCATGGAAACTTCTCACTTCACTCACATTCTTAGGAATTGGCCACTCTTGGATTGCTTTTATTTTCTCTTTATCTACATGCACTCCCCTAGAGTTAACCACAAATCCTAAGAACACATCATGATCTTTATAAAAGTGCACTTTTCCAAATTAGCATACAACCTTTGTTTTTGAAGCACAAGCAAAACATATTTCAAATGTTGTAAATGCTCATCCAAATTTTTGCTATACACAAGAATTTCATCAAAGTACACAACCACAAATTTTCCTAAGAACTCTCTCAAAACATGATTCATTAACCTCATGAGAGTACTAGGGGCATTTGTTAGACCAAATGGCATTACCTTCCACTCATATAAGCCATACTTGGTTTTAAAAGCTGTTTTCCATTCATCACCTTCTCTAATCCTAATATGATTATATGCACTTTTCAAATCTATCTTAGAGAAGTAGCATGATCCATACAATTCATCAAGAAGATCATCTAACCTGGGAATGGGATGCCTATACTTAATGGTGATGTTGTTGACAACTCTACATTCTGAGCACATCCTCCAGCTTCCTTCCTTCTTCAGCACCAACATGATAGGAACAACACATGGGCTCAAGCTTTCCTCTACCCAAACTTTAGTCATCAAATTAGTGACTTGCTTTTGGATCTCCTGGGTCTCCTGAGGATTACTCCTATATGCTGGCCTATTAGGCAACACAGCTCCTGCAACCAAATGAATTTGGTGTTCAATACCCCTTAATGGTGGGTGTCCTTGTGGTATCTCCTCTGGAAACACATCCTGAAATTCCTGCAAAATAGATTTAACAACACTAGGAGGTTCGAGGTCAGAATCAAGGACAACAATCTCCTTATTATAAAGTATATACATAGACTTCCTTGCCATTAAAGCTCTTCTCACCTCTCTACTTTTCACAAATAATCCATTCTTTCTCACTTTCTTTTCTCCACTTTTTCTTTTTTCTCTTTTCTCTTTTTCTTTATCTTATGGGTCTCTTTCTTTCTTTCTTTTTTCTCTTTTTCATTTTCTTTTCTCTCTTGCTCTCTTTTCTCTCTCATGATACTCTGATTATCAGAAACCTCTTTTAGAGATAATGAAACCAAGGTAACCTTGCGGTTGTCATGATAAAAAATGTATTTATTTTTGTGACCATCATGGTGAGCTTTCCGATCAAACTGCCATGGTCTCCCAAGAAGCACATGGCTAGCTTCCATAGGAACCACATCACACAGAGTTTTGTCCTTATACTTCCCAATAGAAAACTGAATCTCCACTTGCTTATCCACCCTCAATTCACCTTCCTCACTAAGCCATTGTAGCTTATAAGGTCTAGGATGGGGTTTAGTCTCTAAGTTCATTTTCTTCACCAACCTAGCACTAACCACATTTGTGCAACTCCCTCCATCTATGATCAAAGAGCACACCCTCCCTTGGATAAGACACGTAGTATGGAATATGTTTTCTCTTTGGCTTTCCTCACTCTTCTTGGCTATCCCTCCTAAAATCCTCCTCACAATGAACAAGTCTCCTTCAGGGATCTCCTCTTCTAACGCTCTCTCTTCTTCACTTGATGGTTCAGAAGGAGAATTCTCACTTGTGATTTCCCCATCATCTTTTAATATCATAACTTTCTTAGTGGGACATTCAGAAGCTATGTGTCCTCTACCTAAACACTTAAAGCACTTTATGTCTCTAGACCGAGAATTGTTGGCCACTTCCTTTCCCCGATTTTGGGTGGACTGTGGTGTAGCCCTTAGGGTCCTATTAGATGAAGTTCCCTCTTTCTTAAACCCCTCCTTCCACCTAAAGTTATCAAAATTAGATGAACTCTTCCTCACACTTTTTCTCTTTAATTGCTGCTCCATTTTCATAGCATGATGGACTGTATCCTCTGTCTCTACATAATTTTGCAGCTCCACCACATCCCTTATATCTCCATTCAGCCCATTATTTCCTCCCTATCCTCCTCAACATTGGCTTGAATCAGGGCTATTTCAAGGTCTTTGTAGAACTCATATACACTCTTACTCCCTTGGGTCATTCTTTGAATCTTATTGGGAAACTCTCTATGGTAGTGAGATGGAACATACCTCCTTCTCAACACTCTTTTCAACTCCTCCCAAGTCTCCAACATAGGCTCTATATACCTCCTTCTCTCCATTTGGAATTGATCCCACCAAACTAAGGCATAGTCAGTGAATTCCAAGGTAGCTAGCTTGATCTTCCTCTCTTCAGTTAGGGTGTGACAAGAGAAAATTTGTTCTACCTTCAACTCCCACTCAATATAGGCTTCAAGATCACTTTTACCCCTAAATGGTGGAATGGTAACTCTTCCTCCCTCCTCTCAGTTTCCTCTTAGTTCTTCCTCATTCCCTCTCCTTCTTCTCCCTTCATGCCTCTCATGTCTATCCCTCTCTCCATGTTGGTCATTCTCCCTATTCAGATTTTGGTTTTCTAAACTCTCAAGCCTCTCATAAATTTCCTCTGTATGCTCCCTCAAAAATTGGTTCATCCTTTGAGTTAAGGCATCTAACAACATCCTATGATCTCTAGTAGGGGATGGAGGTCCCTCTCTCTCAGCCATGAACAGAATATGAAGTAAGAAGACCTCACCAAAGTGTTTCACTCAAGTGTTTCACACAATTAGGCTTTTCAACAAATGTACTCTCTAGCCTTTTTCCACTGGTTCTCTAACTTAAGGTTCTTACAAGAATCAATAATCTATGATCAAGAATCACTTTCAAGAGTAACAATCACAAGGCTTGACACAAAATTTTGAACACCAATGAAAGGGAAGTAGCAAAGAACAATTTCACTACCAACAAACAATAACAAAATATATGGAAAAACAAGGATTAGAGAAGACACTTGACACTTAGGAATTTTATCAAACAAGTGGGGTGCAAGGAAATTTAATGACTACAGCTGTTGTACTCTTTGTACTGAATTTAATAAACAACAACCACAAGTTGTGCAATTTTTTTTTATAACACAAACTGCTTCTAGTAATGAAATTTGTAACCTTGCAATCAAACTTTTAAGTTGCAGCCACTGAGTCCTAGATTAGCATTCCCCACAAGACAAGCTCATGTTTAACACTCAACAGAAATCAACACCAAGAACAAATATGCAGCAGAGTATGAATAGAACAAGAAATTGAAGATAGCAAGCAACCAAATTGCACAATCCGAATTTTAGCAAACATAAATTAGGGTTGTGTCAGGCCTAAGGTGTGACCAGAATTGATTAAGAGAATGGAGAAAAAGGTAACTCAATTCCAACCCTAGAACTGAGCTCTGGTACAAAATGATGGGAATAGCACGTGCTTGGTTCAAAACGGATCTTCTAGGATGGAATTCGTGCACCAGGAGCAACAACCCATACGAGTTTTTAATTTCGTTCGAATCTCGATCTACAGAACTCGAATTTGAGTGATTCCAAAACGAGAAGAAAGATGACACTCTAAACTGCAATTTAGGGTCAAGAAACACTAAAAATAGACTCATAATACATGCAGAATGAACCTGATAAAATTCTAACTGAAGGCGCAAACTTAAGAATGCCAAAAGTGCAAACACGAACAAAAACGTGGAAGATAGAAAATCAAAAAGGCGCCACAAACAATGAGGTTTGATAAGCCTAGAGGATCGCCAGAAGAATTGGGTGAATTCCTGATAAGATCAGTTGGTTCAAGGGAGAACCCTAGCAAACACATAGCTTACACTTTTGGCAAAACAACAACTGTCCTCTTCATTCAGTTTCAAAAGCTTTTATACAAATTAGTTCTCAACAAAATAAGGGAAATGTAAATTAAGAGAAATGTAAAATCCCAAAGTATGAAATTGGGCTTTCATTCCAAGCATTCAACACATAAGACTAGCAACTCTCTCTTGTGGGCCTCCAAGTGTTGGGCCTCTCCCTGCATTTGAACTGCCCTCAGAATAGTCACCATATGTTCCACAACTTTTTGGGCCTTTTTAGCTCTTGCTCCTGTCATGGGTCCTCCTATGTCTTGTATTGGGTCCTGAGCTTCCATTTGGTCTTGGGCCTGGATCTGGTGGTTGTCATGGGCTGTTGGATCAAGTGACCTCAAAATAATTAAGAAGGGGGGAGGGTTGAATTAATTATTAATGTGTCTTGACTAATTAAAAATTATCATTCTTAATGTTACTAGATTCAACTAGGCTTTTACTACTAAGTTAAAAAAGTAAAGAACAGAAACAATAACTTAACCAAAAGTAAAAGCGACAATTAAAAGTACACAATGGAAATTAAAGAGTGTAGGGAAGAAAAAGACAAACACAAGATTTATACTAGTTCGACAACAACCCGTGCCTACATCTAGTCCCCAAGCAACCAACGGCTCTTGAGATTTCTTCCAACCTTGTAAAATCCTTTACAAGCCAAAGATCCACAAGGGATGTACCCTCCCTTGTTCACTTTGAACAACCAAGTGGATGTACCCTCCACTTGAACTGATCCACAAGAGATGTACCCTCTCTTGTTCTTAGTATAACAACCCAAGTAGATGTACCCTCTACTTGTACCACAAAGGATGTACCCTCCAATGTGTTAGGACAAAGAATTCTTAGGCGGTTAGTCCCTTGAATTATCTGTGAGGGGGATGCAAAAGATATCTCAGGCAGTTAGTCCTTTGAAATATTTTGTATAAAGGGAAAGGGAAAAATATATCTCAGGCGGTTAGTCCTTTGAAATCTTTTGTAAGAAACAGAAGATATCTCAGGTGGTTTGTCCTTTGAAATCTTTTGTCAGGAGGAAGAAGGAAAGAAACAAAAGAATTCTCAGGCGGTTAGTCCTTTGAATCTTTTGGCAAGAGAAAGAAGTGAATGAAAAAGAAGAGTAGCACAAGTTTTTTAACAATGAACTTTTCTTGGAAGAGAAAGTATTGAACAAAAACTCTATGAAAGAAATCTGTTAATCATGAAAGGAATCAGTCTTTTCAGTTTTTGAAATTTGTGCCATGGTCACATATTTATAATCATTTGATGACTCAAGTTAAAGTTTGTGACTCTTGGCAATTTCTTTAAAACTAGTCACCTTTTAAAAGTTGTGACTCTTTTTGAAAACTAGTCACTTTAAAAGTTATGACTCTTTTGAAAACTAGTCACTTAAAGGTTGTGACTTTTGAAAAACTCTTCAGAAACAAGTCACTTTAAGAATTGTGACTTTTGGTAATTTATTTTTCGAAATTAGTCACTGGTAATCGATTACCATTATAGTGTAATCGATTACACATCAAAAGATGGGACTCTTCATGTTTAAATTTGAAAATCAAAATGTTTAGAAACTCTGGTAATCGATTACAAGTATTGTGTAATCGATTACACAAGTGTAAAATGATTTGAAAATATTTTATGACTAGTTGTGACTCTTGAAATTTGAAATCTAACATTTTAAAACATTGGTAATCGATTACATGCTCATGGTAATTGATTACAACTTTGTAAATCATTTTTGAAAACAATGTTGGCTATATTGGTAATCGATTACTACCTTCTGGTAATCGATTACCAGAGAGTAAAACTCTTTGGTAAAAGATTTTGTGAAAAATTCTTGTGCTACTCAATGTTTTGAAAAACTTTTTTAGTACTTATCTTGATTGAGTCTTCTCTTGATTCTTGAATCTTGATCTTGATTGTTCTTGAATCTTGATTCTTGAAACTTGATTGAATCTAGAAACTTGATTATTCTTGAATCTTGATTCTTTGAAACTTGATTCTTGAAGCTTTTTGACTCCTGATTCTTTGGAACTTGCTTAACTCGTGATTCTTTGGCATCATCAAAATAATCTTGGAAGGTATTGCTTCCACATGGGATTGGGCTTTGATGTCCACATCAGCATCATATAGGAAACTTAGAAAACAAAACAAAGTTCAACAAGACTACTTCTAGGAATTGATTTAGAACATGTTATGAACTAAATAACATGCATGACTTAGACTCAAAATTCAAAAGATAGGCTAAGAATGACAACAATACATGAACAAATGTATCTAGAATTCAATCAACAAAATCAAAATTCAACACAAACTTAGAATATAATGTGACAATTATTATGACTAAACATGACTTTAAGACAACAGGGATTAAGTGATCTACACTTACATTTTTGTGTTCTTTTTTCTAATCAATATTTTGGAAGAAAATTTAGATCTAGAGGTTCAACACAAGAATATTACGACCGAAAAATGATAGAACCTAAAATCAGCACAAAAACGTGATTCAAGAGTAGATCTATAAAATTTGAACCATAAAAATGCAAAAACAAGTGTAGATCTAAGATTTAATCGGTTTATATTTTTGAATCTACTCTAAACAAAGCCAAACCACAAGACAATGGAGGATATACATGGAGAATAAGATGAAGAACAAGAAATTAAAGTGAATTGACCGAACAAAAAGATAGAGGAAGCAAAAGAACATCACCTATATGAAGATGCTCTGATACCACATGATGTAGCACCATGTGGAGCTTGTAGGCCTTGGATCTTCTTCATCAATGGAGTCCTTTGCTACTTGAAGATCAATGACAGTGGCATGGAGAAGGAAGAAAGATGATTGGAGATGACACTTCAAGGAGAAGATGAGTCAAGAAGAAGCTCACCACCATAGGAAGCCATGGATAAGAGCTTGAAGGTAGGAGAAGATGAGTTGAGGGAGAGGGAGAGAAGGAGCACGAAATTTTGTGCCTCAAATGAGGTCTAAACTTTGAATTGTAATTCTCAAATGATCAAAGTTGAAAAAATGCACACACATGGCTTCTATTTATAGCCTAAGTGTCACACAAAATTGGAGGGAAATTAGAATTTCTATTCAAATTTCACTTGAATTTGAAATTGAATTTGTGGAGCCAAAATTTCACTAATTTTTATTAGTGAATTTTAGCTATGGTTGAGCCCAAAAATCCAAGGTCAACTCCAAGATTCTCCACTAAGTGTGCTTAGGTGTCATGAGGCTTGTAAAGCATGAAGGACATGCACAAAGTGTGACTATATGATGTGACAATGAGGTGTAGCAAGCAAATGCTCACCTTCCCCTCTAAAATTTAATTAGATTGGGCTTCTCCCAATTCAATTAAATTTATTTTCCAACACAAACATGAAATATTCACTTAATGCATGTGAAATTACAAAATTACCCATAATACAAAAACTAGTCTAGGTTCCCTAAAATACAAGGGTTGAAAAATCCTACATTTCTAGGGTACCCTACCTACAATATGGAGCCCTAAATACAAGGCCCAAAAATAATGAAACCTTAATCTAATATGTACAAAGATAAGTGGACTCATACTTAGCCCATGGACCCGAAATCTACCCTAAGGCTCATGAGAACCCTAGGACCTTCTCTTGCATCTCTGGCCCAATCTTCTTGGAGTCTTTTATCCAATGTCCTTGGGGGGTTTGATTGCATCAGTTAGGTAGGTGCCACGTTCAAAATTTAGAGGACGCCTATGGTGAAGTCATCAAAAGGGTCCCTCACATGTAGATCGTGAAACAACCAATCATACATGTAGAAGATATCCCTGTTCATCCATTCCCTATTCATAAAAATGAACTATGGAGGAGGGGTGACATCCAACCAAACAGTACTGAGGGTAACTAGACAATGCTTTGGTTTCGGGATATTACTTATCGGCAACCAGCTAAGACGGTTAGTCATATCCGATTCATGGATGTAACAAGAGAAGAAAGCACCTACCTCCTCTTCCACCAACATATAGCTCGGAAGGGTAATAGGAGGAAGGGGAATCTTCTCCTTCAACACGGGTATCTTCTTGGGCTAAACCAACTCAACCATCGGTTCTAAAGAGACTGACCCAATTCTTGCAGGGGCAAGACCAGGCTGTGGTACCTCCACCGGAAGAGTAGTATTAGTCGTCGTCGTTTCATCAATGGTATCACTAACCTTCATAGGAAGCTAGTCCAAAAATGCCAAAAAGTGTTTGGATCCTCCCCCGTCAGAAGACAAGCCACTAGCTAAGACCAAATATGCTGACCCCAACGATGAGGAATTGGTAGATACCATCAATATATCCTTGTCAAAGTTGCGGACCTCAGACACATCCTCAACCAACCCCATTGTCGAAGCCATTATTCCTAATGTACAACACATATCTAAAAGAATAAAACTGAAGGCATTACTCGGCGGAGAAAGAAGAATATTAGAAAAGGTGTAAGGTCAATGATGATTCAACGATCCTTTTTTTTATAGGGTTGGGCCTCAAATGGGCTTAATTCAAAATTAAATCCCGACCATCAGATTGAATTAGATCAATAACGAAGAAGAAAAACGCATTTCAGTTACCAAAGCTGGCAGTTGAAGAGACATGGTGTAGACCACGATATAGCCATTACATAATGACCTCGAGAAAGCATAACTGTTCATAAGACAAATGGTCATCATAGATACCTCCGTAGTGCAAAAGATTTTAACAAGTAAAACCTTTCTGGGTCTCCTTAGACCAAAAAGGGCTTAGGGGCCAGTATACTAGATAGGTATTCAGCTAGGGCACCGAGTACCTACCCAAACCCCACATGAAGGAAAGATGACTCGCGACACAAAGTACTCGAATTGAGGGATCAAATAATCTTTTAATAATTGAGTGACCAAATTGGACCTTACAATATAATTAAGGAACCAATTGTAGCCATAATTATTTTTGTAAATTAAAAATTTTATGATACTTTTTTGGAACTAAAAATTTGTTGTGTTCAATTAAGTTAAGATAGATGGATAAGATTAAACAACATTACACTTGATCACTAATAATCATATCTATTTATTCTAAACAGTTAAACAACCCAAAAAATTTATTCTAAAAAGCTATTTGAATTCATAAATGGATTCATTTATTCAATAGATTTACTTTGTTACCGTATAAAACACCTTAACATATAGAAATTAAATATTAACTCAAAGTAAAATAAAAACAGCGATTTTTTTTTAAAATAGCTAAAAAAAATCAAACCTAATATTAAATAAGTGATGTTTATAAAAAATAATAAAATTTAAGGAAACATTTATAATAATTTTTAGTTAGTTAAACTTAATTTAAAAAGAATATAATCAAGTTGGTTGAACAAGGTGTAAGGTGTAAATTATTGTAAATTTCATTAGTTACTTGTTTTTTATTGTTACATATCAAATGACAGTTATTAACCTCAAAAAATTCAACCGGCTCAAATTGAAAAATGCATATCTAAACTTAGTTTCAAGTCAAAATTTAACATATTTTAATTTTGTAACCAAAATTTTTACAGGACAAAATCTGAACATTTGTAATTTTATGAGTGCAAAAAATATATTTTAGCAAAAAATTAAACCTACTAAATTTTAGTTTAATTATTTAACGTTAAATTTTTCTAGTTAATACATACCTATCATCAATAAGCAATTTGACCGCCTTTAACCCCAGTTAAAAATAAACCTGGTTAAATAATATAAAAAGAAGATGAATGAAAGGTTAATAAAACAATAGCTTCTCCTCATTACTTGTATCGTAAAAGGAAGAAAGTCCTACTATGAGAATAAAAACTTTTGAATCAACCAATTTGTAAGAAGCAATGGCAGAAAATTACAATTTGATTGGGATATAAAAATAGCAATTATATTCTTTAAAAAATAACAATTATAAATTTAAGAAGTTAATAAAGAAACACTTCTTTTTGATAATTTCATTTCTCATTTCCTATAATAGTGTGTTATTGAAGGTCATCATCAATGTTATTTGGTCTTCAAAATGGGTTAACAATTTTAGGTGTTACCATGATGCTTTGGTCTAACAAAAACAATTGGCCATTTGTAAAACGAATGAACTTTTATACATAAAAAAATATTTTATTAAAAAACATTTTAAAGACTTGCATAGTAGCCTAGAAATTTTAAGAGCAAAAACAAAGGTTATGGGAGATAATATTATATATTATTACTTAGAAATATTATTATCCTCGAATTTAATCTGGATATGAAAAAAAAAGTTAATTAAAAACATTCTCAGTTTTATTAATTTTTATCCTAATAATTGTTAATACAGATAGTTAGTAATTTTTTTAAAATAAAATAGAAATTTAAAGCATTATATTCAATAAAAAAGTATGAGCCTTACGACTCTAATTATTATATGAATACAAACTATAAAGGAAAGCAACGTTAACAGTGTAAATTTTTCTATAAAAAAGTGTATTAAAACCTTTAATATTATTTATGTTAGGTATTTAAAACCTTCAATTGTAAACACGAACTACAAATTCAAGAATTCACTAAAGAAAAATAATCAACACGTTACTTTTTTGAGAACTAAATGAATACAAATATTTTTATACAAAACACACATGATGTTTTTCAATTCAAGACAAATATTATACATACATCAACACAAACAGAGAAAAATTAAATATAAAAGGAAAATTTATAAAAAAAAAAGTAAAAATTACAAAGAAAATTAAGTAAGCATTGATTTTTCTATACAATTACTTTTTTCTCTTTTTATTTTGAGGTAATTTTCTACTTACCAAATTCCTTGCAGTTTCATGCGCTAAACTTGTAACATTCCATTAGAGGAAGCACCCAAAGAATATCCAATCTTGCCTTCCTTGGCATGATAGTTTCCTTGAAAGATAAAAAATAATGACACACATCATCAGTTTCATATGTGTGTGTGCCTTAGCAATGACAACAACTTCATTAGGCTCGAGAGCCATATGATGAAATATAAATTTATACCTCATGCTATATTTCATCCACCAGGATAGCAAATAAGGTTGCCCGATGCTTATTTTATAAGTTGTTATGCTATCATTTTTCCATTCCTCAAGACACAAAATGCATCTCTTAAGACTAGAAAGGACATCTGATCATTATCACAAAACAATAAACTTGAAGATTATTTCTTGATACGAAGAAATGACAAATAATGTAATAATGAAAGAGCAAAAGCTCCTCTGTCTTTAAATAGGAAAATAATGCCTCTTGATATTTCCATCTTCAATTTATTATTAATGCAAAATGAGAATGAAGAGTTCCACATTTACGGAAGATTAAAAAGAGTTTAAGATTCTAATTACTCATTCACTATCGATAAGAAATAGAAAAGCAAGAGTTTATAATTAATTTACAATTGTACTCCAAATTTGGGTGGGAAAATGAAGATGGTAGAAGTAAGACCATATATATATATATATATATATATATATAATAGATGTCCATATAAATGTTGAATGTTGAATGGTTCAAGTATGTGAACAAAAAGCATGATCGAACAACTGTCACATTTTATGAAAGTGCGGGTACACAACAGTCTACATGTGTTGATGAGGTCAAAATGTATTACAATTGTAGGTATTTGTCATCCTGTGAGGCAGCATGAATAATTTTTTGTTTTGACATTCATCACAAAGAACCTACTATTGAAAGGTTATCCTTTCATTTACCAAATGAACAATATGTTATATATGGTGAGGATGCTCCTATTGAAGATGTTATTCAAAAGCCAAAAAACAACACCTCTAAGTTTTTGCCATGGATGGAGACAAATAAATTTTATCTTAAAGCTAGAAATCTTTTATATGCTCAGATCCCATCTCAATTTGTATGGAAGCAATGTGAATGGGTATGGTATCCCAAATAAGAAAGGTACCACTGTAGGAAGATTACGGTTTACTCTCCTAGGCAATGGAAAGTTGTATTGAGAATTTTGCTTAATTACTTAAAGGATCCCCAATCATATTCTGAAATAAGAACAAATAAGAATGATCATCTTATCAGAATGAGAATGGTCAATCTCAACCATTAGATTAAAATGAAACGTTAAGATTAAAACATTTTCAATTCAAATTAAAATTTTAGTTAACAATAAAATCTCTAAAAGATTTAATTTAAGTCAAGATCACCAGCACAACCACCACCACTGATGCAATCTTCCCAAGGAGGGGACCTATCACCTGAGTCATGGCTAGGAGACTCCAGGAAGATTGGGCCAGGGATGCAAGAGAAGGCCTGATGCAATCCTACCCCCCAAGGGCATTAGATAGAAAACTCCAAGAAGATTGGGCCAGAGATGCAAGAGAAGGCCCTAGGGTTCTCATGAGCCTTAGGGTAGATTTCGGGCCCATGAGCTAAGTATGAGGTCACTTATCTTTGTACATATTAGAATAAGGTTTCATTATTTTTGGACATTGTATTTAGGGCTCCATCATGTAGGTAGGGTACCTGTTCGGCTTCCGGCAAGTGCACCGGATTGCACAAGTAGTATAAAACGGTAAGAACCGAGTATCGAACTCTAGGGGAACTTGTGTTATTTGGTAAGCTATTTCAGAAAATAAGTGTTTGGTGTGTAAAGATAAGTGTGAATATGAACAAGTGTATAAAATGTCTGTGCAAAAAGAAAGAAAATCATGCGTGAGAAATGATGTGTAAAAACAAGTAGAAACACGTTGGTCTTCCTAATAGGTGCCTGATGCTGAAAAGATATTCTCTATCTAACAATGCTCATGTGTTCTTATGGTGTCTCCTGAGATACTAAACCCTGATTCCTCATGATTGTTTAGCATAATTCTGATCAAGCATCGTCCGTAGATTTCTTTTGTAAGACAAAACTTAACTAGGACCGCATTGAGACACACATACACAACTAACTTATTGCACCCCGATTCCTCGTGATAGCACGACAACTTAGCCCTGTACTATCAAGGACTTTAGAGTCAGACCAGTTTCCATTGTTGAATGACCCTAACAAAGCATGCATCTACGTGATCAAGGTAAAGACATACTGGAATGAAAAGTAGATAGCACGGAGAACACACAAAACATCATTAAATAGATAAAAAATATATTTACATCAGATACCTACAGGGAAGATCCAACAGAGGATTTAGCTTTCCATACCAGGAAGCCTTCCTTACAACAAAGAGAAGAACAAGATGAAAGATTTAAAAAATACAAGTGGTGAGGATGTCTCCTTCACCTCTAGGATCTCACAATCACTCACAAACTCATCTCAAGCTCTCAAACCGGCTCCTGCTTCAAGCTCTGGTCTCTGCAGATTTTCACACAGCAAAATCTCTCAAAACACTCTAGAACTTGGACCTTTCTCTCTCTAGAAACTCTAGACATGCAATGCTCTGAATCCCAGTCCAAACTCCCTCTCTAAAATCTGATTTCAGGCTTAAATAGGTGGCCTTGTTCGTGCTCGTGCGCTTAGCGCAATTATGGACCGCGTAGCGCACATTAGTGAATTTTGGCTTAGCGCGTGCCTTTCTCGCTTAGCGGATGAACTGAAGCGGCGCGCTTAGTGAGATGAAGCGGTGCGCTTAGCGAACCTATACAACTCATCTTCTTCCAGAGTCTTCCTCGCGCTTAGCCCATGAGTGGTGCGCTTAGCGGATGCTTGCTAAGCCAATGAGTTGGCTTAGCGAGAAGGTGAAAAACAACACTTTTCAAAGCTTGCCTTATTAACCTGAAATTGAGAGAAAATGATTATTAAACACATAAACTGGAAGTACTAAGTATTTATTACCTATACTAAATAGAAAATACTTATAACACTACAAAATAACCATAAATTGGAAGAGTTTGATACAATTTACACAAGTTTTATACATAAAAGTTAGTCGTATTCACCGATTAACAACTCCCCCGAATTTACAGTTTTGCTTGTCCTCAAGCAAAAAGAGAACAATTCACTTGTCCTCAAGTGACAAAAACATGCAGTGACTATGTACAAAGGTGTATACAACAAAAGTTACTGATTGCATGATAAGAGAATGGAGTAAAATGCCTTCATCACTTGTCTCTCACAAGGTATGCAGTTATCCAAAGAGAAGAATAAAATGTAACCTGAACAATTAGATGGAGCTAATCATAAGACAAATATTAAGGAAAGTAGCTTAAACCACAGTCTCACGGCTACTGTTTCACTCAAGCACAAGTGTTTAAGCTATTCATTAATAACAACTAGCAAGAGGTCCAATCTTTGAATTTCATCTCATGCCATAAAGTCAGAAATGTATAAACAGAATCAGAAGGACTTTCTCAGGCTTGTAGTGAGGCTTGGCTACAAAAATTCATTGGTTTTTCTAGGATTCAAAGGTTTAGATTCTAAGAGATCACAAATCCTAGACTTATCCCAATGATCTTTTCAATACAATTGGCTTGCTCACTAGCTTTTCACTTTCATTTGCTTTTGACCTTGTTACATCAGCACACTTTTTTTTTTAACATACAACTTATTTGTTGTGTGTGCTGATGCTTTTCCTTTTTCTTTGCATTCTAATTGACTTTACTCCCCCAAATTTGGGGTAAATTTTTTCTTGAACCATATGCTCTACTAGAATCTAAGCAAGGTATCAGGAGATAATTATTTAAGTCATGAGTTCAATTTATGACAAAATCATTCAACTTATAAAAGGAGCAAAGGATACAGTTATTTTGCAAGGTAAGCTGTTTGGTCAAAAGGCTTGTGTATACACAAATCATGGCCTTCATCATGTTCTCATTTATATATTTCATTCCAAAATTCAGAGATTCAGGCAAAGATTATTACTCACAACTAGTCGTTCACTCACAGTTTAAATTCACACTCTCACCGGTTTTGGTTCAAGCTTTTCTTTCTTGATCAATTTGTCTCCTGATTAACAATTCTAATTGCAAGTTCACATTCTTGTTCTTTCTTTGTCTAACATACACACTTGCTCAAACTTATGAAAAAGAACACAAACTCCATCACAATCATGCATTCAATTCAATATAAAGACATACACCCATTTTTCACAAAAAGACAAAAGTGTTTCACTGCCATGTCATAAAAATCAAGTCAACCGTTCAAAATGCTTCAGAATAAGCAAATCAACTATCTATAAATAAAACTAGCAGTGTATGTAATCATAAAAGAAATATTGTACTAAAACCATAATTATCATAAAAATAATCTAAATGGCACAAAAAATTATCATCAGGAATTTAAAAATCCTGTGATCAGTCCTGAGTATCCTGTGTCTGAACATCCTCCTCGTCTGTTAAGTGAAGCACAGGGGTAGCTGTAGGAGAGGTGTTCGGAGACAGGACTGACGTAGTCTGATCCTCAGGAGTGTAAGGGTCTGCTGCCTGCTGAAGTGAAGCTGTATCTGCCACTGGTTCTGAAGGCTCAGAAGTGGTTGCAGCTTCTTGTGTTTGATTTGCCTTCTTCCTTCTGACCAAGGGCTCTGGAGTGGTAGTCTCAGATGACGCATCCTCCATATGCTGAGGTACCTGGGCTGTGGGACCTTCATCTTCCCTGTGAAGAGAAGGTTAGGTCCCGGGCCAGGCTACCATCTCATTAAACTACTCTATTGAAGGAATAGAGTTTGGAGGCGCCACCATTTGTAAACTTTGTAATAAAATAATTTGCCCCTGATGGATGCTTTGAAGCATGGCTTCAAGACGCTAAAAATCTGCAGGAGCTGGGGCAAAGGAGCTGCTAGGGTATGTGTTGGAGGAGGAGCTGTGGAAGGGGCCTCAACTGGCCTTGTCCTCGCTCTCCTGGCCCCTCTGATAGTAACTATTAGATCATCAGGGTTCCAACTGATTTTCCTGATATAGGCCAAGTTAATAACCAAGCTCAGGCGTTTGAAGACCAGACTGCTAGAAGCAACCCCTCTAGACTTACATAAAGTGGTGATAAGAGCAGGGAACCCAAGTCTAGAAGAGTTTGACTGAGCCATAGATGTAATCTGACCAGAGATGAGGGCTCCCACATTCATGTCCATTTGAGAGACTAGGCCAAAGATCAGCTTAGCTTGATCTACTGTCAGGTCCGAGGTGTGGGAAGTAGGGGCCAGGTTGGAGTACGAGAGAACACTCCACACCTGAACAAGAGTTGTTAAATTTTTCCTGAGAATCTTCCCAGGGTGGCCTTCAGCATTCAAAACAAACCCCCGACCTGGGATACATAAGGCAGCCTCAATTTCTCTAATATCAGTGGGCAACCTGCAGTATCTGGAATATGCAGGTAAGGTTTCAACCTCAGCAAGTACCACAGGTGTCTCCAGAAAGGTGTTGAGGTTGTCTGCATTAATCTTCACCACGTGGCCTCTGACCCTGACTTGCTTTGGTGAAGGTCCTTTGGAGTTGTAAAGGTTAGCATAAAACTCTTTCACCAAAGTTAGATCTATGTTGTTGTCATACTGAGTTGTGGGCCTTGTACCAATACTCTTTCTCTTTCTGGAAGCCATCTGCAGACAAAGGAATCAAACAGTTGATCATGACTCAAGTTATTCAAATTTCAAAAACTGAAAAATACAATTAAAAAAGACACTGGCCGCTTAGCGATACATGGTTTGCTTAGCTGGCCTTTGCAAAAAAAAACACTACCGCTTAGCGACATGTGGAGCCACTTAGTGGAAGTTGTAGAAATTTAGCTTCTACAGAATTGGCTTAGTTGGACAGTGCCCGCTAAGCTGAACATCTGCCGCAAGGATATGCGCTAATCTCCTTAAAGGTTGTGCTTAGCGACATTAACCCTTCAAAAATTCCACTAAGTATTGGGAGCTTAGCGAGCGAAGCTCGCTTAGCTCAGCGGATGCCGCAACAAATCGCGCTTGGCCCAGGAAAGCTCGGCTTAGCGCGTGGCTATCAACAAAAAAAATTGTCTAAGTTACCTGGGCTTAGCGATTCAGCCTCGTTTAGCCACAAGCATCTCAGCAAGAGGATGAATGTTCATCCTCAAAAGTTGAACTCGCTTAGCACGGTAGGCACGCTTAGCTAGTTCTTCAGAGAACGCCTATATACACAATGATTACTGATGAACTCGCTTAGCGCAGCATGCTCGCATAGCGAGTTCATCGCGTTTTCCAGAAAACGCAAAAAACGCAGTTCGTTTTCTTGCACTTTTCAAGCCTCTAAAAGGCATATCAGACATGCAATGTGTGCATCATACTCAATACAGTATACAAGCGTATATAGTCCTAATCTTAAATTAATTTTAACAAAACATAAAAACCCTAAAAATCTAAAACTACAGTTGAAGTCTTCTACCCTAAAGTTTAGACAAGAAAAAGAGAAAAAGAATCAAGGAACTTACTTGGATTGTTAATGCTTTAGGATTGGAAGTAGACAACACAAAGAGAAAGCACAAATGCAAAATGCATAAATTTTTTGGAGAGAGAGTGCAGAGAAGGAGTTTCCGAAATCTGGCAAGTGTGAGTGTAACTGCTGTTACACTCACTTAAGCAGTTTTCGACACTTTCGCTTAGCGGAACGCTGCGCTAAGCGAGCCAGAGAGACGTTTCGTTTCTCAATAAGGCTCGCTTAGCAGACCCGCGCGCTTAGCTGACGTTTCAAATTCAAAATCAGTTTTTTTTTTCACAAAGGCTTGGCTTAGCACGAGGATAAGACCGCTTAGCGAGGTTTGCAGATCTGAAAAGCCGCAACTCTCTCTAAGCCAGGCTCTGGCTGGCTTAGCTAAAATGATGCATCTTAAGTACAGAGGAGCATGTGCTTAGTTGATAAGGACTCGCTTAGCGCTCACATTGCCGCAACGAATTCAACTTAGCTGCCATGACTGGCACTTAGCTTCATGGACCTCAGTTATGGCCGTAAGGAATTTAGCTTGGCGACATTAGGTCACGCTTAGCCAAGGATAAGTTGTCTCTTAGTGATCAGGTTGAAGCTTAGACGAATTCAGATCAAATTGAAGTTGGCTTAGCTCATCCTTTGCCAGCTTAGCGGACAAAATCAACCTCAGATGCAAGGGTTGGGCGTTAAGGGCTTGAGACTCGCGACTTAGCGCATGACCAAAGATGTGCTTAGCGTGAGGTTCGCGCTTAGCGAAAGGACTTTTTTTCAGAAAAATGTTTTCTAAGTTATATTTTAGTCCTTTTCTCAACAAATTGAAACCCTTATGTTAAACATTCAAAGATAGGATGATATACTCCTATGTACAAATTAAAAAACAAGTTCCACAAGATATATGCATGAAAAACAAAAATAGCAGAAATTAAAACTGGGTTGCCTCCCAGGAAGCTCTTCTTTAACGTCATTAGCTTGACGCTTTTACCTCACTGGGTGATCTTATGTTTTGGTTCTTACTTTCAAAACCTCTTGACCTCCTTCCATTACCTATAAGCACACATTGTGTTCTAGAGCAGGGTTGTCTTCAACAAACAAATCAAAATCAATCTTCTGATCTTCAAAACCTAGCTCCAGCTTTCTCTTTCCCATATCAACTATGCAACTTGCGGTCAACATGAATGGCCTTCCCAATATTACATGGATGTCAGTATCTTTAGAGATATCCATTACCATAAAGTCTGCCGGGAAGATAAAATGTTTTACTCTAACCAACACATCTTCAATTACTCCATATGGCCTGGTAATGGAGCGGTCAACTAATTATAAAGTCATTTAGGTGGGCATTATTTCCAACTCTCCCAATCTTCTGCACATGAAGAGTGGAATCAAATTGATACTGGCTCCTAGGTCAATAAGAGCTTTTCCCACATTGACTTCTCCAATTGAACAAGGAATAGTTACACTCCCAGGATCTTTATGCTTGGGTGGAAGGATCTTTTGGATCACAACACTGCAGTTTCCTTCCACTATGATGTTTTTCTGATGAATATATTTATGCTTCCTTGTTAACATATCTTTCAAGAATTTAGAGTAGAGTGGCATCTGCTGCAAAGCTTCACCGAAGGGCATGGTTATTTCCAGTTTCCTGAAAATGTCTAAAAATCTCGCCAGATGACGATCTTTTTCCTTCTTGGAAGGTACCACAGGATATGGTACTTCCACACCTTCATCCACAGCTTTTTCACTTCTACTCTTCTTTGCATTCTTATTATTTTTTTATTTTTTTCATTTTCTATTTCTTTTTCTACTTCTTTTTCTTTTTCTTGGTCCTTCAATTCTTTATTCTTGACCATTATTTGTTCCTATTTTTCTTGATTACTTTCACCTCTCACCTTATTTTTCTTGCAATCAGTACCTTTCTTGTCAGCAGTTTTCTTCTTATGTACAACACTATCCTCATCCTCAGCCTCCACAAACCTTTTACTTGTCATCACAACTTTGCATTCCTCCTTGGGATTCTGTTATGTATTTGCCACAAAATTGTTGGATGACTTGTCAGCTATCTGCTTGGCCAGTTGTCCCACCTGGACCTCAAGGTTCTTCAGTGCTGACTCAGTGCTTTTATGGTTTGACATTGCTACCTGCATAAACTGAGTCAAGGTATCCTCTAGCTTAGTAGTCCTCTGGAATATGTTAGGTCCTTGTTGGATTGGCCTGTTTGAAGGCCTACTCTTGTCTTTGTTGAACTGGTTACCAGGGTGTGTCCTCCACTGTCCTTGTTGATTATAGGGACCTTGTAGGAAGCTTGAAAATCCTCCTTGAGTATACCCTTGTCACTGTTGATTTCCCATATAATGAATTTCTTGAGTGTTTTCTTCAGTGGGAATACATTGGCCTGTTTCATGAGTGATCGAGGCCGTACCCGAATCAAATAAACATGAAAATGCAGTAACTAGGAAGTGATCCTAGGTCGTTTCCCAACGAGCAGTGACAAGCCAAATGTTCATAATATGCTTGCAGTAACAGTAACGATGGGGGGGGGGGGGTTTGGTTGTTTGGTAATTAAAGAGCAGAACAAATAAAATGGAATACGAAACTACTAATATTAAAAACGGGTTGTTTCCTCTGATTCAGAAGCCACTCTCTTATCCTGGGTTATGGAGAATTCGTCCCTAACAGTCAACCACTTAATCCAACCCTATTTCAATTTACTAAGCAAAAATCAACTTAGGGTTTTCAATACGTGATTAGGCACCACATACACCAGTTAGCCCTTCGTCCATTAAGCATGAACACAAGTTAGGCTCAGAGGCAATTAATCGAACACGAAGCGTGCACTGATTAATATTCACGAAATTGGGATAACTGGTGAAGGGAAAACTGCCAGGAAACCACATTACAAGCGAAACCTCAAAGAGAGTTGGGTTTCGTCCTCAAAAGGAAACAACACCAGAAAATCTAGCCTTCCATGGATTCAAACAGAAAACACAATTGAAACATGAAGCAGAAACGTAAATGAACGGAAACGTAAATGAACAGAAACGTAAACGAACAGAAATGTAAAATGGAACAGAAACGTAAATGAGAGTAAAAGAAGAAGCAAGAACGAAATTGTAATTAGAAGCAGAAAACGTAAAATTGCATTACGAACTCAGAAGTAGCAAAACAGAAAAACGAAAAACCCTAAAACAAAGCTCTGAATAATGGATAGCATAACAGAATAGAATGCCCTGCACGAATCCCTAGGCAGCTATTTAAAAAGAGTCACTCAAAGTCACTGGGCCCTAATTCAATACTCTGGCCCAAAACGAAATAAACACTGAACAAAATAAAATTGTGAAATTTCCTAATTAGAAATTAACTAAGGTAAGCGCTGCTTTATTTGCCCTCTTCAAGTCCACAACCAAAATCCGGATTAAGCCCAATGTTTCATTAATTCCTGAAATTAGATTAAAAACATCAAATTAGGTAAATGAGCCCAAATAATAAAACTGTCTAATTAATTGACAATTAAGACCAATCAATAATTAAAATGGTGCAAAAAGGGTTTAGAAAATAGAAGAAAATGATGGCACATCAAAACCCCCCATACTTAGCCTTTTGCACTCCTGGGCAAAATGAAACAAAGAACAAAATCCAAGGATATCAGAGGGAGACAAACAAAAACATTCACATATTTCTCAATGAACATCAAGGAATGAAAGGAATGGGTAACATCTAACATAAGGAGATCCAAAAAGTCAAGACATTCATGAAAATCATCCAAGCAACCCAATCATGGCAAAATAGTTAATCAGCTCAAGAATGAAAAGTGATAAAGCCTCACAAGATATAAACTCTATCTCTCAAGTGTCTAGGCTACTATTTACCCTCAAAGCACCCATGAAAGCAAACACCACATAAACTTGGCAAGATTCTAAAATTGACAATCAACCCATAAACACAAGCACATGAGGATCAAAAGGTCT
Organism: Glycine max; assembly: GCF_000004515.6. Taxonomy (NCBI): domain Eukaryota; kingdom Viridiplantae; phylum Streptophyta; class Magnoliopsida; order Fabales; family Fabaceae; genus Glycine; species Glycine max. The sequence continues at coordinate 21,996,003 of NC_038255.2, read as the reverse complement.
TTTAAGGTTGTAATGGGGCCAAGGACAAGGTATGGAGAAATATGGAATAAGTGGCTAAATCCCAAAGGAATAGAGGAGCAAAGGGGAATAAGTGCATATTAAGAAAAAAAAAATATAAAGAAGTAAAGATAAAAATTAAACATGAAGAGTAGAACCAAGAGTTTCATCATTCTTGTGCCATTTAAGATCTTATTCACTCAACTTTATTGCTTTTCTTTTTTTTTCGATTTTTTTTTTTTTTACTCTTTAGCCTTTGAGAAACAACATTTCATTCAGCATGTCCAACATTTAACCAATATACAATGTACATCAAGTATGGCCCAAAATACATCATGAAGCATAGCCAACAAAACAAGTTGTCCAATGAAACAAAAACCCCCCCACACTTATTCCCAAAACAATTCCAAAGCTCCAAAATTCCTTAAGGATATGGTAATATCATGGTTTTTCACTTAAGGCTTGTAGTGAGCTTCAAAACAAGGAAAGGGAAACAAGGCTCAAAAGGGCTATCAAAGGAATTAATTCAAGGTAAGTCCATTTGGCTAGAAGCTTATAAGAACAAAATTGCCTTAATCATTTCCAAATATGCATGTGAATTAGGACGCATCAACAAGAATCAAGCCAAGGCTATTGTGCAAGCAATCAATGGGGCAAAACACACCAAATGATTATAATGATGGATGGCTCAAATTCTCACAAAGGTAAAATCATCACTTTCAAATTGAGCTTTCAAAACTATCATGACATGTAGAGAAGAATCAAGGATTTCAAGTCACAAAATGTCAAGAACTTTTATTTTCAAAACAATTACCCATTTCTTGAACATATCCTATAATTCAAAGAAAAACATGTAAAGTCGTACGTGCACATGAAATTGACCCAAAATATTAAACTGAAAATCCAACGAAACTAACAACATTAACAAATTAACACAACTAACAAATTAACAAAACCAACAAAACTAGCAAAACCAAAGAACACTCCCCCCCATACTTAAACAACACATTGTCCTCAATGTAGCACAATTAAAAGATTAAAATCAATTAAATCATCAAAGAGAATCGGACAAGTGTAATAAAAGCAAAGAAGGAGATAGGAAAAGAAAAACTCCCTAAGTCATGGTGGAGGAAGAGTAGGGTGGAGTAAGGAAGTCTCTTCCACCACTACGTCCACTAAAGAAGGGTTCGTGAGGAATGACTTAAGTCGATGTCCATTGACCTTGAAGCTCTTGTTTGTGGAGTCGCTTTTGATCTCAACTGTACCATAAGGAAAAACATTAGTAACAACAAAAGGACCAATCCACTTAGACCTCAACTTACCACTCATGAGTCCAAGCCTAGAATTATACAATAACACCTTTTGCCCAACCACGAAGTCTTTTTTAACTATCATGCTATCATGGAACTTCTTGGTCTTTTCTTTGTAGAACTTGGCATTCTCGTAGGCTTCTCTAGGCGGATTTCATCTAACTCACTCAGTTGCAACTTCCTTTCCTCGCCAGCTTGATCCATAGAGAAGTTGCAAGTCTTCACTGCCCAGTATGCTTTGTGCTCAATTTCCACTGGAAGATGACATGCCTTTCCAAAGACAACCCGATAAGGAGACATTCCTATGGGTGCTTTGTAGGCAGTCCGATGTGCCCAGAGAGCATCATCAAGCCTGGTACTCCAATCTTTCCTGCTTGGCTGCACAATCTTCTCTAGAATTCTCTTGATTTCCCTGTTAGAAATTTCTGCCTGTCCATTAGTCTGGGGGTGGTATGGTGTGGATACTCTGTGTACCACCCCGTACTTTTTAAGCAGGGCATGCATTGTCCTGTTGCAAAAATGGGTTCCTTGATCACTAACAATTGCTTTAGGTACTCCAAACCTGCAAAATAGATTAGACCTGACAAAGTCTGCGACAACTTTAGCATCATTAGTTCTAGTGGGCTTGGCTTCCACCCATTTTGAAACATAATCAACTGCAAGGAGAATGTAAACATAACCAAAAGAGACAGGAAAAGGACCCATGAAATCTATACCCCAGACATCAAACACCTCACAGAATAGCATAGGTTGCTGAGGCATTTTTTGTCGCCATGTAAGTGTATTTCCTGCTCTCTGACACTGCTCACAAGTGCTGCAGATCTTCCACGCATCTTTAAAGATGGTGGGCCAATAAAAACCACAATCAAGCACTTTGCGAGCTGTCCTTTGAACACCCAAATGACCTCCCGGTGTGGAAGAATGACAGAACTGCAGGACTGAGTCAGTCTCATGATCTGGAATGCACCGTCTAATGACCTGATCACTGCACAATTTCCACAAGTAGGGGTCATCCCAAATAAAATGCTTAGCATCACTTTTAATCTTATCTTTTTGGGCCTTAGATGCTAAGGGAGGAAAAACAGAGGCAACTAAATAATTGACAATGTTAGCAAACCAGGGAGTAGAAAGAGAGTCAGAAATACTATACAATATATACAAATGATCATCCGGGAAATCATCCCGAATAGGTGAATCTGCATCAGAGACACGTTCGATCCGGCTCAAATGATCAGCAACTAGATTTTGTGCTCCGCTCCTATCACGGATCTCCAAGTCAAACTCTTGGAGCCAGAGCATCCATCGGATCAACCTAGGCTTAGAATCAGCCTTCTTCAACAAGTACTTTAGAGCTGCATGGTCAGTATAAACAATAATGCGAGTACCAAGCAAATAAGATCGAAATTTTTCAAGAGCAAAAACTATGGCTAGAAGCTCTTTCTCAGTAGTAGTATAATGTGCTTGGGCAGCATCTAAAGTCCTAGAAGCATAATATATCACCCTGGGCAATTTATCAATTTTCTGAGCAAGGACAGCCCCCAATGCATAATTTGATGCATCACACATAAGCTCAAAAGGGGCTGTCCAATCGGGTGCCTGGATGATGGGGGTGGTAGTCAACGCTCTTTTGAGGCAATCAAAAGCCTCTTTGCATCTGAATTAAAGTCAAACTCCACCTCCTTTTGCAACAAGTTGGACAGTGGAAGGGCTACTTTGCTAAAATCCCTTATAAAGCGCCTGTAGAATCCTGCATGACCAAGAAAAGATCGCACCTCTCGCACACAAGAGGGGTAAGGCAATTGTGAAATAACGGAAATTTTCGCAGGATCTACTTCAATGCCCTTATTGGAAATAATGTGGCCTAAAACTATACCTTGCTCAACCATAAAATGACATTTTTCAAAATTTAGAACAAGGTTAGTTTCAATGCATCTATTCAAAACTTTTTCCAAACTATTCAAACAACCATCAAAAGAGGATCCATATACAGGGAAATCATCCATAAACACCTCTATGTAATTTTCTAAAAAATCACTGAAAATACTAATCATGCACCGCTGGAAGGTACCAGGGGCATTGCACAGGCCGAAAGGCATCCTCCTATAAGCAAAAGTGCCGAAGGGGCAGGTGAATGTGGTCTTTTCCTGATCCTCAGGAGCAACAGTAATTTGCATATAACCAGAAAAACCATCAAGGAAACAGTAGTGGGATTTACCTGCCAGGCGTTCAAGCATCTGGTCAATGAATGGCAGGGGAAAATGGTCCTTTTTGGTAACCTGGTTCAACCTCCTATAGTCAATGCAGACTCTCCAACTGTTCTGCACCCGAGTAGGAATCAGCTCCTCCTTCTCATTTCTGATCACTGTGAGGCCAGTCTTTTTCGGGACTACCTGGACGGGACTCACCCATTGGCTATCGGAGATAGGATAAATGATTCCAGCTTGCAAAAGCTTGGTTATCTCCTTCTTTACTACATCAAGAATCACCGGGTTGAGTCTTCTCTGTGGTTGTCTTACTGGTTTAGCTCCATCCTCTAAATTTATTCGATGCATACATGTGGATGGGCTAATACCAGGAATGTCCGCCAGGGTCCAGCCTATAGCCTTCTTATGCTTCTTGAGAACTGACAACAACTTCTCCTCTTGTTCATCAGCAAGGGAGGCAGATATAATCACTGGAAAACTCTTGCTATCATCCAAGTAAGCGTATTTTAAATTTGATGGCAGAGGCTTCAATTCTGGTGTGGTCGGCTGGACAGTGGTAGAAGGAGATGGTTTCTCAGCCTTTACCTCATAAAGAAAGTCAGAGGTATGTGTACTTCCTGAAACATGGTTAGTCCTATCTGACTCTATAAAATCAATCTCAAGAGGTAAAACACCACCACCAGGCATGAAATCAATATCACTCTCAGCATCAAATTCAGACATATGATCAAGTACAATTTCAGACTCAATCCATGAAGAGTGAGAGGCATGCAGATTAGAATAAAGATCAGTCATGTATTCATCAACAACATGGTCAATTATTTCAGCACGAAATACAGAAAGATCTTCAGATGGGTATTTCATAGCATCCAGAATATTAAAATGAACAGTTATGTCACCAAATTCCATAGACAGTGTGCCTGCATAAACATCTATCTTAGTTCTAGCAGTTTTCATAAAGGGTCTGCCTAGAATGATGGGAACTGATCCTTGAGAAAATCCATCTTCCATATTCAAAATATAAAAATCAACAGGGAAAATCAGTTCACCAACTCTAACTAAGACATCTTCTATGAAACCAACAGGGTAGGCAACACTTCTATTAGCTAAATGAATTACCACATCAGTTGACTGCAAGGGGCCTAGAGATAGAGAATTAAAAATAGACAGAGGCATAACACTAACAGAAGCTCCTAAATCTAGCATGGCATTGTCAAACTTACTATTCCCTATGATACAAGGTATGCTGAATGTACCTGGATCTTTACATTTTTCAGGAATTTGAGGAACAGATTTACCAATCAATGCGGAGACATTTCTGCCCATGCTAATTCGTTCACTTCCTTTAAGCTTCCGCTTATTAGTGCACAGCTCCTTCAAGAATTTGGCATATCTTGGAATTTGCTTTATTGCATCCAACAGAGGTATGTTTACCTCTACCTTTCTAAACGTTTCCAAGATCTCTTTCTCTGCCTCTTCCATTTTTTTGTTGGAAACTGCTCTTGGAGGGAATGGAAGAGGGGGAATGTGCTGCTTCTGCAAATCAGAATTACCTGTGGAAGAAGATTCACCTGCACAGAAATTGTTAGGTAAATTTTTGTCATCACCTTTTTCTGGAATAGAGTGAAGTTTGGCAGGTTCATTTGCAGATGAGGAAGGTGCTACGGGTTGAGGTCCTTGACATTGCTTTCCCGACCTCAATGAAATGGCACTGACATTTTTGGGATTTTGGACAGCTTGAGAAGGCAGCTTGTTAGAATTCTGGGACTGTTGTTGATTCAATTGGGTAGCCAATTGTCCCATCTGATTGGTTAAGCTCTGAATGGAGGCTCTGGTCTCTTGCTGAAACTGCATGTTCTGCATAGTCATTTGCCTCACAAGTTCTTCAAGGGAAGGTTGTGGAGGGGCCTCAACTGTTGGCTGTTTCTGGGGTTGTTGCTATTGTTGGATTGGTGGAGGAATGTATGGTTTGCTTGGGCCAGCAACATTTTGGAAGGAAGGAGCAGGCTGCTGTTGTTGCTGAGGGCTGGACCATCTGAGGTTAGGGTGATTCCTCCATCCAGGGTTGTATCTGTTGCTGGAAAGGTCATAATTGTTCTGCTATGGTTGATTTTGCTGCTGAGGTTGAGGAGGTCTATTGTAAATATTTGCAGCATAAGCTTCAGGCTGCTCAATTGCTCCAGGTTGCTGCATGGAAGGGCAAAGGTCTGTATGGTGGTCAGCAGAGGAGCACAAACCACAAACCCTTGCGACAGGTACAAATTTCTGATTCAAGGCCAGCTGGGTTACCAAGTTGACCAACGCATCCAGTTTGCCTTCAAGCTTCTTAGTTTCAGATGATGCAGATGGGTTTGTAGCTACCTCATGCACTCCTCTAATGACTATGGCATCATTTCTGGCGCTAAACTGTTGGGAGTTGGAGGCCATCTTCTCAATTAAATTTCTGGCTTCAGCAGGAGTCATGTCTCCAAGGGCTCCACCACTGGCAGCATCTATCATACTTCTCTCCATATTACTGAGTCCTTCATAAAAATATTGGAGAAGAAGCTGTTCTGAAATCTGATGGTGGGGGCAACTGGCACATAGTTTCTTAAATCTCTCCCAGTACTCATACAGGCTCTCTCCACTGAGTTGTCTAATACCTGAGATATCCTTCCTGATGGCTGTGGTCCTGGAAGCAGGGAAAATTTTTTCTAAGAATACTCTCTTAAGGTCATCCCAGCTCGTGATGGACCTTGGAGCAAGGTAATACAGCCAGTCCTTTGCCACTCCCTCTAATGAATGAGGAAAAGCCTTCAGAAATATGTGATCCTCTTGGACATCTGGGGGTTTCATGGTGGAGCAGACAATGTGAAATTCTTTCAAATGTTTGTGCGGGTCTTCACCTGCAAGGCCATGAAACTTTGGAAGCAAATGAATCAGTCCAGTCTTAAGAACATATGGGACATCCTCATCAGGGTATTGGATGCACAAGCTTTCGTAGGTGAAATCAGGTGCAGCCATTTCCCTTAGAGTCCTCTCACGAGGTGGAGGTTGTGCCATGTTCTCAGAATGTGCAAAATCAGAATGCTCAGAATCAGAATGCTCAAAATTATAATGCTCAAGATCAGGATGTTCAAAATCACCAATAACAGAATGCACAGATTCACCAGTTATGGAATGCTCAGAATGATCAAAAGGTATAAAATGATGCCTAACTAATCTATGAAATGTCCTATCTATCTCAGGATCAAAGGGTTGTAAGTCAGATGGATTGCCTCTAGTCATACACTACATTCAGCATGCACACAACTAGTTGCCTTGTCATGTAAATAAAGGTGTAGGTTTGAACTACAGCTACCCTCAAATGATATCCAAATGACTTGAAATTTTGTGAGCAACCTTATAAAATGATGAGAAGATAGCACAAAAAATTTCAGACAAAAATTCAAAGTCTAACTATGAAAGCTAAAAATGGTAGGTTAAGAAAAATAAGTGAATAAAACTTGAAAAATAAAAAACTTTTGACAGAATCGCTTTTTTTGGACGATGGAGACCTCAGCCAGCCTATGGCAGGCTGCCACGGCATAGGAAATTTTTTTCTACCCCAAATGCATATATAATAATTGCGATTCTGATAACCGGAGCAAAAGTTATGGCCGTTTGAAGTTTTGACAAACACAAAATTTGCTAGTTTTTTGGAACTTTCAAATCTGACCAAACTAAAGGCTCTAGCTATTTTTCCCACAAAATATGGATTAAAAGAAGTTACCACAAAAAAATTCAGCCAAAAATAACAACCCTAGCTACTAAAACAAAAAATCCCAATTAATTCAGCATGGGTGGTCGCTAAAATCCGTCTCTAATTGATTTCTACTACTACTCTGTTTTTCCGCAAGCTGATTTCTACTACCACTCTGTTTTCAAGCACAATCTTCACAGCAAAACACCTAAGACTGAAACAGGGGAAACGCTTAATGGTAAAACTGAAACAGAACACACATTAAACAAAATACCAAGACACTAATCAACACTAACACACATACTAACACAATACTAACAATTAAAACACGAAAGGATTAAACACACAACACTAGCTAGCTATTATGAACCTTTGGACACTGCTCCCCGGCAACGGCGCCAAATTTGATCGAGGCCGTACCCGAATCAAATAAACATGAAAATGCAGTAACTAGGAAGTGATCCTAGGTCGTTTCCCAACGAGCAGTGACAAGCCAAATGTTCATAATATGCTTGCAGTAACAGTAACGATGGGGGGGGGGGGGTTTGGTTGTTTGGTAATTAAAGAGCAGAACAAATAAAATGGAATACGAAACTACTAATATTAAAAACGTGTTGTTTCCTCTGATTCAGAAGCCACTCTCTTATCCTGGGTTATGGAGAATTCGTCCCTAACAGTCAACCACTTAATCCAACCCTATTTCAATTTACTAAGCAAAAATCAACTTAGGGTTTTCAATACGTGATTAGGCACCACATACACCAGTTAGCCCTTCGTCCATTAAGCATGAACACAAGTTAGGCTCAGAGGCAATTAATCGAACACAAAGCGTGCACTGATTAATATTCACGAAATTGGGATAACTGGTGAAGGGAAAACTGCCAGGAAACCACATTACAAGCGAAACCTCAAAGAGAGTTGGGCTTCGTCCTCAAAAGGAAACAACACCAGAAAATCTAGCCTTCCATGGATTCAAACAGAAAACGCAATTGAAACATGAATCAGAAACGTAAATGAACGGAAACGTAAATGAACAGAAACGTAAACGAACAGAAATGTAAAATGGAACAGAAACGTAAATGAGAGTAAAAGAAGAAGCAAGAACGAAATTGTAATTAGAAGCAGAAAACGTAAAATTGCATTACGAACTCAGAAGTAGCAAAACAGAAAAACGAAAAACCCTAAAACAAAGCTCTGAATAATGGATAGCATAACAGAATAGAATGCCCTGCACGAATCCCTAGGCAGCTATTTAAAAAGAGTCACTCAAAGTCACTGGACCCTAATTCAATACTCTGGCCCAAAACGAAATAAACACTGAACAAAATAAAATTGCGAAATTTCCTAATTAGAAATTAACTAAGGTAAGCGCTGCTTTATTTGCCCTCTTCAAGTCCACAACCAAAATCCGGATTAAGCCCAATGTTTCATTAATTCCTGAAATTAGATTAAAAACATCAAATTAGGTAAATGAGCCCAAATAATAAAACTGCCTAATTAATTGACAATTAAGACCAATCAATAATTAAAATGGTGCAAAAAGGGTTTAGAAAATAGAAGAAAATGATGGCACATCAATGAGCCTTACCACAGATGGTACAACCTGTAACCTACAAAACAGAAGAATGCGTAGGTTGACCCATAGGCAACTTAGTTGGTAGCTTACCGAGTGTTTCTGTTAGAATCTCAAGTTGCTTAGAAAGCAACTTGTTCTGTGCCAATAAAGTGTCATGTGATGATAGCTCTATCAAGCTTTTCTTCGTGGGTTGATGGGTTCTATCTCGTAGAATGGCATGATCACTAGCTGACATCTTCTCAATTAGCTCAGTTGCTTCTTCTGGGGTCTTCAGTTTTATCTTTCCCCCTGCAGAAGCATCTAACAGTTGCTTGGTTTGTGGTCTTAGCCCATCTATAAACATATTCAATTGGATTGGCTCAGAAAACCCATGAGTGGGATTTCTTCTCAACAAGCCTTTGAACCTCTCCAATGCTTCACTCAGAGATTCATCAGGAAACTGATGAAATGAAGAGATTGCAACTTTCCCTTCCACAGTCTTGGACTCTGGGAAGTATTTCTTTAGGAACTTTTCAACAACTTCTTCCCAGGTTTTCAGATTGTTACCCTTGAATAAGTGGAGCCACCTCTTGGCTTCTCCTGCCAATGATAATGAGAAAAGGTTGAGGCTAATGGCTTCGTCTGGTACACCGGCAATCTTAACAGTGTTGCATATTTCAATGAATGTTGCCAACTGTGCATAGGGGTCTTCATTAGGTAATCCTTGGAATAAGTTCCCCTGTATTAAATGAATTAAGGAATGTGGGTAGTTGATGTTGTTATCTTGCACTTCAGGACATGCAATGCTGGTGAACAATTGTGGTACTGAACTACTTGAGTAATCCTCAAGGGTAATCCTCTGGTCATTCTCTTCTGCCATGGTAATGACTTTAGGTAATTGAGTGGCGGATTCCCTTGATGATGGTGAATCAGGTGATAATAAGTCAGAGAAATGAGTCTCCTCCTCATGAATGGATGCAACTGTTCTGTCTTGCAGAAGTTTCCTTTTCCTCTCGACTTTGTTCCTTTGCAATGTAGCCTCAATTTCTAAGTCCAGAGGAACTAAATTGCCAGTGGGAGATCTATGCATATACAATACTAACAGAACAGTGGTTATCCAGATTAACAAGAAAAGACAAATAGGAATTAAGAATAAATATTCACAAAAATAATCAAAGAATAACAAATAAAGGATAGACACCTAAAGATGAACTAACTTCCCAAATAAAAACAAGTTCCCCGGCAACGGCGCCAAAAACTTGTTCGGCTTCCAGCAAGTGCACTGGATTGCACAAGTAGTATAAAACGGTAAGAATCGAGTATTGAACTCTCGAGGAACTTGTGTTATTTGGTAAGCTATTTCAGCAAATAAGTGTTTAGTGTATAAAGATAAGTGTGAATATGAACAGGTGTATAAACTTTCTGTGCAAAAAGAAAGAAAATCACGCAAGAGAAATGATGTGTAAAAACAAGTAGAAACACGTTGGTCTTCCTAATAGGTGCCTGATGCTGAAAAGATATTCTCTATCTAACAATGCTCATGTGTTCTTATGGTGTCTCCTGAGATACTAAACCCTGATTCCTCATGATTGTTTAGCCTAATTCTGATCAAGCATCGTCCGTAGATTCCTTTTGTAAGGCTAAACTCAACCAGGACCGCATTGAGACACACATACACAACTAACTTATTGAACCCCGATTCCTCATGATATCATGACTACTTAGCCCTGTACTATCAAGGACTTTAGATTTAGACCAATTTCCATTGTTGAATGACCCTAACAAAGCATGCATCTACGTGATCAAGGTAAAGACATACTGGAATGAAAAGCAGATAGCACGGAGAACACACAAAACATCATTAAATAGATAAAAATATATTTATATCAGGTACCTACAGGGAAGATCCAACAGAGGATTTAGCTTTCCATACCAGGAAGCCTTCTTTACAACAAAGAGAAGAACAAGATGAAAGATTAAAAAAATACAAGTGGTGAGGATGTCTCCTTCACCTCTAGGATCTCACAATCACTCACAAACTCATCTCAAGCTCTCAAACCAGCTCCTGCTTCAAGCTCTGGTCTTTGCAGATCTTCACACAACAAAATCTCTCAAAACTCTCTAGAACTTGGACCTTTCTCTCTCTAGAAACTCTAGACATGCAATGCTCTGAATCCCAGTCCAAACTCCCTCTCTAAAATCTGATTTCAGGCTCAAATAGGTGGCCTTGTTCGTGCTCATGCGCTTAGCGCAATTATGGATCGCTTAGCTCACATTAGTGAATTTTGGCTTAGCGCGTGCCTTTCTCGCTTAGCGGATAAACTGAAGCGGTGTGCTTAGTGAGATGAAGCGATGCGCTTAGCGAACCTGTACAACTCATCTTCTTCCAGAGTCTTCCTCGTGCTTAGCCCATGAGTGGTGCGCTTAGCGGATGCTCGCTAAGCCAACCCATTGGCTTAGTGAGAAGGTGAAAAATAACACTTTTCAATGCTTGCCTAATTAACCTGAAATTGAGAGAAAATGATTATTAAACACACAAACTGGAAGTACTAAGTATTTATTACCTATACTAAACAGAAAATACTTATAAAACTACAAAATAACCATAAATTAGAAGAGTTTGATATAATTTACACATGTTTTATATACAAAAGTTAGTCGTATTCACCAACTAACAGTACCCTAGAAATGTATGATTTTTCAGCCCTTGTATTTTAGAGCACCTAGACTAGTTTTTGTAATTTGATGTGTGTGTTGGGAAATAAATTTAATTGAATTGGTAGAGGCCCAATCCAATTAAATTTTAGAGGGGGAGGTGAGCATTTGCTTGCTACACCCAATTGCCACATCATATAGTCACACTTTGTGCATGTCCTCATACTTTTCATGCCTCATGACACCTAAGCACACTTAGTGGAGAATCTTGGACTTGATCTTGGATTAATGGGCTGAACCATAGCTAAAATTCACTAATCATAATTAGCACTAATCATAATTAGTGAAATTTTGGCTCCACAAATTCAATTTCAAATTCAAGTGAAATCTAAATAGAAATTCAAATTTCCTTCCAATTTTTTGTGACACTTAGGCTATAAATAGAGGCCATGTGTGTGCATTTTTTTTTAACTTTGATCATTTAAGAATTACACTTCAAATTTCAGACTTCATCTGAGGCATAAAATTTCGTGCTCTTTCTCTCCTTCTCCCTCCACTCATCTTTTCCTACCTTCAAGCTCTTATCCATGGCTTCCTATGATGGTGAGCTTGTTCTTGACTCATCTTCTCCTTGAAGTGGCATCTCTAATCATCTTTCTTCCTTCTCCATTCCGCTGCCATTGATCTTCAAGAAGCAAAGGACTCCATTGACGAAGAAGATCCAAGGCCTACAAGCTCCACATGGAGCTACAACATGTGGTATCAAGAGCATCTTTATCTAGGTGATGTTCTTTTGCTTCCTCTATCTTTTTGTTTGGTCAATTCACTTCAATTCCTTGTTCTTCATCTTCATCTCCATGTATATCCTCCATTGTATTGTGGTTTGGTGTTGTTTAGAGTAGATTAGAAAAAATAAACCGATACACTTGTTTTTGCATTTCTGTGGTTCAAATTTTATAGATCTACTCTTGAATCATGTTTTTGTGTTGATTTTAGGTTCTATCATTTTTCAGTCATAATCTTCTTCTGCTGAACCATTAGATCTAAATTTTCTACCAAAACATTGATTAGAAAAAAAACAAAAAAATCTAAGTGTAAATCACTTAATCCATGTTGTCTTAGAGTCATGTTTAGTCATAATAATTGTCATATTATGTTCTAAGTTTATGTTGAATTTTGATTTTGTTGATTGAATTCTAGATACATTTGTTCATGTATTCTTGTCATTCTTAGCCTATCTTTTGAATTTTGAGTCTAATTCATGCATGTTATTTAGTTCATAACATGTTTTAAATCAATTCCTAGTAGTAGTCTTGTTGTTGAAATTTTTTTGTTTTCTAAGTTTCCTACATGATGCCTATGAAGTAGTTGAGTTGTGGTGCTCAGTTGTGGCTGGATTTATGAATCAAAATAAGTCTTAAGCTCTCTAAAATTTTTTTATTCAAGACAATTGAGCATAAGCAAACACAAATTGTAACTATCCAAGCCTTAAGCAACATAAACACTTCTCTTCATTTCTAGGTTGAATCGCTAGTCCTGGCAACTTGAACATATAAATTTGTAAACATTACTAGGAATTGGTAACTACTAATTTTGAGCTGAAAGTTTTACTGAATTTTCTCGACATCTGGAAAAAAATTTAAAATAAAGAACCAAGTGATTTGTTTACATGGAAAAGTAATAAAAATCATACACGTTGGCAGGAAAATCAGTGTCCAGAAAAAAAAAGTGAAAGGGAAGTGTGCTTGTTGTTTGGCTCAAAATTTGTTCAATAATTGGTGCCTATTTTATACCAATCTTAGCTATAAAACTAGTGGTTTCATGAGTTTTTTGTAGTTTTTCTACTTTACTCTAGAGCCATTCTAGGTTTCTCTTTGAGTCCTAGTTTGCTTTTATGTGCTTTTCATTGCTTTAATTGTTGAATGATCCTTAAAAATTTGTCTTGTTAAAACTCTATTGGTTTAGCTTTCATTTCATTTTTTTGGTCTTTGGTTATTGCTTGTCTCTTTGATTCTTTGTTTGTGAGTTGTCATATAGAGAATTGGAAAGGAGGATTGGTGTCATTCCTTGAAGAATTTGAGTCAAGAAGCAATGGGCCAACCACCTTAAGAGCTATTGGAATAAGAAGCACTCCAAATTGATTCAATCACCAAAGAGTGAACAACCACCAAAATTGAGGACCATTTTGTAATTTTGTAATTGGCAATTTACTTACCTTCATTGCTTTCAAGTTTTGTAACAAAAAAGTCTTTCATTGGAAGTGTGTTGGGAGCCTCCAACAGGTTACCAAACTTCCATTTATGTGTAATAATTTTAGGCAATTTTCCCTTAGGATAGTGAGTGTTTTGTTGGGAACCTTAAATGTGGTCATCCAAACACTCTTAGGATCCCCCAAGTTTACATTTCTTTCTCTTTAATTTCTTGCTCACTCTTATAGCTTATTTTCTTTACTAGTCATGCCTAGTTTATCTTGCAATTACATAATACTTTCTTCTTACTTATCACACTTATCTCGAGTTCTTTTGAACTCTAGATTTTACCTTTTACAAACCCCCAACAAGAAAGAACCACAGCTTAGGAACCAACATGAGTCATCATTCATCTTAGTGTTAATGGTAAGGGTACTAGTCATAAGGATCCTCTATCTAGAATCTTAAATGAGTTGAGTTCCCTCAAGTTATGGAAAGAAAAACTAGAAAGAAAAGAAAAAGGAAAAGTGAGGGTAGAAATCAAGATGAGAGAGAAAAAATAAGAGAGGAAGAAAGAAGAAAAATAATGAAAGAAATGAAAAGAGAAAAACACGCCTCCTATAGTTGTCATGACTCTTGCAATAGTTTAAGTGAAGAACTTAGCGACTATTATAGAGGGTGCCATAGTTTACATACTAAACATGATTCCCAAAGAAAAGAAAAGGATAGAAGGCCTCAAGAGGTTAACATTAGCCTCCCATATTTCTATGGAAAAGATAATGTTGAGGCCTACTTAGATTAGGAAATGAAGGTTGAACAACTCTTTGCTTGCCATCATATTAGCAAAGAGAGAAAAGTTCCATTGGCTACCCTTAGCTTTCAAGGGTATGCCCTCTATTGGTGGACTTCCCTTGTTAGGGAATGAAGGATGCACGGGGACCCTCCGGTAGAGTATTGGAATGATCTTAAGAGTGCCCTTAGGAAGAGGCACATTCCCTCTTATTATGAAAGGGAGCTTGTGGACAAGCTCCAAAGGCTTAGACAGGGGAGTATGAGTGTTGAAGAATATAGACAACAAATGGAACTACTCCGTTTAAGAGCTAGACTTAGGGAGGAGGAAAGAACAAGCAGAGCTAGGTTCCTTAGTGGGCTTAATATGGAAATGAGGGACAAGGTTGAACTCCTTCCTTATAGGGACCTAGATGAGCTAGTCCAACTTTGTATAAGAGTGGAACAACAAGTTAAAATAAAGCCTTCTTCAAAATCTTATGGCTTTCACTCTTATCCAAGGAAGGACCAAGCCTAAGAAATGATAGGAAGATAATTTACAATGGCCTAACTAATGAGATTATACTCACCCATCTTGGCACTAAATTTGTGTTGCATCCTCAAACACCTTCATAGGTGGCCAAAGATTAACTAACTATGAAAGATAAGAGGGATGAGGAAGAAAAACTACAAAATCAAAAGAAAAAGAAGGATAGTAAGGCCTTGTCTTCAAAGGCCAAGGGGAAGGAAAAAGAGGAAAAAGATTCCTCCAAGAAGATTTTTAAGATGGAAAATCATTTTGCAACAAAAGGTGATATCAAAAGAGCACTCATTCTTAAACAATCTTTCTACCTTCCCCTATCAAGGGAAACATCCCTTAGCACTGCCATACTTCTTGAGCTTAAGGTTATTCCTTAAGTAAAGGAGTTATTGGATGAGGGTTTGGTTCGTGAAAGCTTAACTCCTTGTGCTTTGTTGGTGCCCAAAATAGGTATTACGAGGCACCAAATCCCTATGATAGGTGGTATGATGGATGTGTTGAGTGGTGCAACCCTCTTTTGTAAAATCACCCATGCATCAAACATCAGCATGATTCACATACGTAGGGACTCATTAGGTAGGTTTGTTCTTATTTTTAGTTTCAATACAACCTTAGGTGCTCAAATGAGACACCTTAGGTTTGTTGTACTTTTTGGTAGGAATAATCAACATGAAAATACAAAACAATGTATGTTTTATTGCATTACTTTCCTTAATTTTTTAAATAGTGATCAAGGGGTTCCCCCAAACCCTAAGATAATAAAGGTCATTCCTGAGTGGCCTACTCCACCAAGTATAAGGAAAATTTGGGGCTTCCATGACTTCACAAACTTTTACAAAAGATTTGTCCCATATTTTTCTATACTTGTAGCACCACTCATTGAGTTGGTGAGGAACTATGTTCTCTCATGGGAAGATGGTCAAGAAAGGGGTTTTTAGTCCTAACCCTACTCTAACATACCCAACATCACTAACACATATGTTTTTATTCTTTTTACAGGTGTTGAGGAAAGAATCCCTGAGTTTCAAGAACCTCTGGATTTGAGGTCAAATCCTTTTCAAGGGGGAGGGAATGATGCAATCCTACCCCCCAAGGGCATTGGATAGAAAAATGCAAGAAGATTGGGACAAAGATGCAAGAGAAGGACCTAGGATTCTCATAAGCCTTAGGGTAGATTTCGAGCCCATGGGCTAAGTATGAGCCACTTATCTTTGTACATATTAGATTAAGGTTTCATTATTTTTGAACCTTTTATTTTTTCAGCCCTTGTATTTTAGGGCAACTAGACTAGTTTTTGTATTAGGGGTAGTTTTGTAATTTCACATGCATTAAGTGAATATATGATGTGTGTGTTGGGAAATAAATTTAATTGAATTGCAAGAGGCCTAATCCAATTAAATTTTAGAGGGGGAGGTGAGCATTTGCTTGCTACACCCCATTGCCACATCATATAGTCACACTTTGTGCGTGTTGTCATACCCTAATTTCGTCCGGGGATCATCCGTTGTTGGGATGCGACCCTCGTTTGACCACTTCAAGGTACTTGGCACCCATTGCTAGGCAATTCGTGAAGTTCCGAGACATGCCGGAAGTCAAAAGAAAGCATTGTAGCACAATCCGTGAAGTTCCGTGACATGCCGAAAATTTAAAGGAAGTGTTAGTGCGCAATCCGTAAAGTTTCGTAACATTCCGGAAGGCAAAAAGGGGATGATTACGTAATCTGTAAGGTTTCGTAACATTACGGAAAGAAAACAAGCATCGTTACGAAATTCGTAAAGTTTCGTAACGTTACGGAAAAAATCACCAAAAAGAGCAAGGGGGTGTATTTAGTAAAAATGGGGGTGCAAATAGCAACTAGGCCCACTTGATCCTTCCAAAAAATTCCTCTAGAAGGCGGTTGCTTCTGGAGGAAGCAACCTAGCTCGCCTGGGCGAGCTGGGTGGCAAGCTTCTCCCCTATTTTCCTATAAATAGGGGGAGAAGTGAAGGGGAAAAATGTTCTGCCCTCCTGGTAATTCGAGAATCACTTGAAATTAGTGAAAAAAATTGTTTCTGCGATGAAAATCAAAGTCGAGGCGCTTCCGTAACGTTTCTGTGGGTGATTTCGCGAAGGTTTTCAACCGTTCTTCGTCGTTCTTCGGTCTTCAACCGGTAAGTTCCCAAAATCGAACTTTTCAATTCATTCTATGTACCCTTAGTGGTCCACATTTGTTTTCACATGCTTTTATTTTCATTTCATTTACTTTCCGTACCCGCTTTTGACGTGCTTTAGTCATTTGCTTAAGTCATTTTCTCGCCTAAATCAAAAATAAAATAAATTTTCACCGATCATTTGAATTGTAACATCCGTTAATTTCTGTTAAAATAAAATCCGACCGTCCGGTCATGTCGTAACCACGTTGGAAACCAAAAAGAGGGAAAATAATAATATAATAATCAAAAAATATCTTTTAGTAAAATAAACCGAAAAAAGCAATCGAACATTTCTCTTTGGGATTTCTCTTTCTTGATTAAATTGACTAATAACCAAAGTGAAACTAAGGCTAAAATCAATTCATAAACCAAACTTTTGTCATCGCCTAAAAAAGCCATTTTCAAAGGTCCAGCGCCTTGAAATGGTCTTTTCCGCTTTTATTTGGTTAAGTGTAGATTTCTACAAAGCCTAAAATCAATATGTAACTTTGTTACCTCTTTCAAAAATAAAGAAATCATTAACGGTCCAATGCCTTAATGTTTTCTACTTTTCAAATGAATCAAAAGATTATCTAATGGTCCAACGCCTTAAATGACCTTTCATTCAAACAAAAACATATCTTGCAAAAAAGGATAAAAAATAACTTAACCAAAACGCTTTGTTCACAAAACAACTAAGTAGGTTTGATTTTCTCATCACAAATTGAGGAATACGTAGGAGCAAAGGGAAACGCCCTTGTCAACCACAAAAAGATAAAAATATAAAAAGGCATAAAAAGGACATAAGAACGTAAAAAGGGAAGATAACATAAATTGAAGTCATATTTGCACATTTGATTAAAGGCTGCCATCTCTTGTGACGGACTTGTGGGGTGCTAATACCTTCCCCGTGCGTAAATACAACTCCCGAACCTTTCACTTAGAGTTCATAGATCACGTCTTCTCCAGTTTTTTCCGATGTTTTCCTCAAATAAACGTTGGTGGCGACTCCGCGTGTATTCCTTTCTTGGGACACGCACCCGCGAGTCACGCGTCGCCCTCCCGCCGAAGGGTAGGTTGCGACAGTTGGCGACTCCACTGGGGACTATTTTTCGAGAGTTAGGCCATTTAATCTTGTGCAATGTTTTATCATGACATCCTCCTTTGTTGGTTTCCCTTTATTTTTCTTATGTTCTTGTATATTTAACACTTTAATGCTTTTAGTGCGTTTTAAAATGTATGCATGGGGTAAATATTTATTCATTTGATGCACACAAACACCAACACTATTTGCACACACGGTGAGTTGAAAAAGGGCCCTATACCCAGGTTCGTGGGAACATAAGGAGTGGAGGTGAATCTGTGATCATGCTAGGTCTCCGACTTGCTTGATTACAGTGAACCCTCATCTAGAGTTTACTCTTTGAAAACATATTGTTGCTAGTAGTCCCTACTGCTGCAGTATGTTCTTCGAAGAGGATGATACCTCTAGAGACCATCAAGCGAGATATGACCACCTTTGGGATTATGACTAAAAACCTTTTTAGCTCTCTCCCATATAGGTCCCTTAAATAGGGGCACGGAGCAAACACGCTGCGTGCCATTTTTCCACTGCCATGCATAAGTGTCATGTACCCTTTTGCTTATATTTTTTTGTGAATATTGTCGTACTATGTACATCCCTGTATTGTACGTGTCGCATATGCATCATGCGTGGGTTCCGTCTTAATCCCCTCTCTTGGGCAAACCAACGAAGGGTCCGTGTCACCTTCTTAAATACATACGTTGGGCACTTTGCTACCCCAAGACGTTCTATCTAAGAAGGAGACAATTTCCCGGGCTCCCGTATTCATAAATTGCATCTGTGTCATGTGAATTCCTTCATGCATTCATCCATTCCACCCATGATAGATGTCGGAGTTTTGATTCGCACCGGGTTTTTGTTTCACTTTAGTAAACATGGGGACAGATCAAATTGGCAAAAGGTTTTATCAAGTCAAGATTAAAGGCCTAGATATCACTAGCATTAAGGAGTTGGGGCGGTTGATGGGACCTCTCCAAATGCAATCCTTCCGCAAGGCGTACGGAAAGATGTTAGATTTGACCATAGCCGAGATATCCACAGAAGCCATTGCATCACTCACCCAATACTATGACCAGCCCTTGAGATGCTTCACGCTTGGAGACTTCCAATTAGTACCAACCGTTGAAGAATTTGAGGAGATTCTAGGATGTCCTCTTGGGGGAAGGAAACCGTATCTTTTCTCTGGGTTTCTTCCCTCCTTGAGCTAAATTGCAATTGTGATCAGGGATTCGGCGAGAGGATTAGACCGCGTAAAGCAAACTCGAAATGGCATAGTGGGCCTACCACGGAAGTACTTAGAAGGCAAGGCGAGGGATATGGCGAATCAAGAGGAGTGGGTCCCGTTTATGGATGTATTAGCATTTCTAATCTTTGGGGTTGTCCTCTTTCCAAACGTGGATGGTTTGGTGGACCTAGCCGCAATTGATGCTTTCCTTGCATATCACCATAGCAAAGAGAGCCCGGTGGTAGCTGTCTTGGCAGACTTATTTGACACATTTGACCGAAGGTGCGAAAAGAGTAGTGCACGGATCATCTGCTGTTTACCCGCTCTTTGTGTATGGTTGGTTTCACACTTATTCCAACAAGACATAAGGCATCCATGTCCGCTCCGAAGCCATCGCTCGTGTGTCGAAAAAAGAAAAGTAGATTGGGACCAACACTTGGCTGGGATAGGAGACAGTCAACTGGTTTCCACAATGGAAAGAAGGAAAGGAGGGAGTTCTCTTCTCATGTGGGGGCTACCCAAACATCCCGCTGATAGGAAGAGGGGTTGCATTAAATACAATCCCGCACTTGCTATAAGACAGTTAGGGTACCCCATGAGGGGAGCACCGACGGAAGAAAGCCTGTCTCTTTTCCTTGTGAGAGATTTTGGCGCGCAAAATTTCAAGGTTATACAAAGAGTCCATAAGGCGTGGGAAAGCCCGTTAAGGAAAGATAAAGAACTTAGGGGCATTCGTAATGGCATCATTGGTGGTTATCATGAATGGCTAAAAGTTCGTACACGAGGTTTAGATTGGCTCGCCAAGTTAAAGATTATCAACGAAGAGAACTTCGAAGCTCCGGAAGAGGATGAAGAAGTCCGAGCTCTGAAAACCGAACTAGGAAAAGCGAGACTTGCCAAAGAAAAATTCAAGTTGGTCGCTACAGACGTCCGGAAAGAGTGTGTCGGGTTACGAGAAGAAAATGCAGCTATTGCAAAAGACCTTGAACAAGAAACCAAGAGGGCTCACAAGGAAGAACATGGTCGTGACAAATTCCGTGGAGCGTTGTGGGGCAGCAACAGTGAGCTCAAGCTTCGAAGGGAAGAGAAAGACCGATCACGAGCACATAACATGATTTTAAAAGAAGAGTTAGCCGTTTGCTCAAGGTCCAAAAGAAACTTGTCTCAGCGTTTATGCGAAGCAGAAACCAACATGTTAGCTATCATCACCAAGTACCAAGAAGAACTAAGTCTAGCCACGGCCCACGAGCATAGGGTGCGGACGAGTATGCCCATGTGTACGCGGAAAAGGAGGCTAGAGGAAGGGTGATCGACTCGTTACACCAAGAGGCAACCATGTGGATGGACCGATTTGCTCTTACCTTGAATGGGAATCAAGAACTTCCCCGATTGCTAGCCAAGGCCAAAGCAATGGCGGACACCTACTCCACCCCCGAGGAGATCCACAGACTTCTCGACTATTGTCAGCATATGATAGATTTAATGGCCCATATAATTAGGAACCGCAAGGGAACTTGTATTGTCACTCAGATCTTGACTAGTTATAAACTTTTTGAATAAAACGAGTTCATCCCATGTTTTCACTCCAAAAGTCAGTGCGAATCAAATCACTCATGCATTGTATCCCCAGCATGCATTCATAATTTTTACCTACTCCTCACGTTTGGTTTTTCTAGGAAAAACACCATAACTAAACGTGGCCCAAGGCATCCCTATCGCACCAGATCCAAATCTAGAACGATGGGTGATCAAGAGGAGACATAGGAATAGACGAAAGCTGACATGTCGGCTTTGAAAGAGCAAATGGCTTCTATGATGGAGGCTATGCTAGGAATGAGGCAACTCATGGAGAAAAATGTGGCCACCGCTGCCGCTGTCAGTTCGGCTGCCGAAGCAGACCCAACTCTCCTAGCTATCACGCACCATCCTCCCCTAAATACGATAGGACGAGGAAGGAGCACACTAGGGCACAACAGCAACCCCCATTTGGGATACAACCGGGTGGCTTGCCCTTATGGATTGCCACCTAATTACACGCCGCCAGTCATGCAAGATGATACGGGTCATGTCTCTTCCCCCATCCTTGAAGGGGAGCCTCCTCGACAGCCCGATGAGGTCCACGAAGATCATCAAGAGTATGCCCAAGGGGATGTTGAGTTCTACCCCCCGATCCCCGTTGAGGAGCCGGCACCCAACACTTTGCCTCAGCCCAACCTCACAGCACAGCCAATAATCTTGTCCACAGAAGGACCACCCCCGACGACCAAAGAAAGAAGGAAACTCGATCTTCTCGAGGAGAGATTGAGGGCTGTTGAAGGTTTTGGTGATTATCCATTTGCGGACATGACGGATCTTTGCTTGGTACCAGATGTTGTTATCCCCCCAAAATTCAAAGTGCCGGACTTCGACAAGTATAAAGGGACGACTTGTCCCAAGAACCATCTCAAGATGTATTGTCGCAAAATGGGCGCGCACTCTAGGGATGAGAAGCTATTAATACACTTTTTCCAAGATAGCTTGGCCGCGGCTCCGGTTGTTTGGTACGCTAATCTGGAAGCTTCTCGCATTCGTACTTGGAAGGACCTGATTACTGCTTTCCTAAGGCAATATCAGTATAATTCCGATATGGCTCCCGATCGTACTCAGCTACAGAATATGTTCAAAAAGGAAGGTGAGACCTTTAAAGAATACGCACAATGGTGGAGAGACCTGGCGGCACAAGTGACCCCTCCCATGGTCGAAAGGGAGATGATCACCATGATGGTAGACACCTTGCTAGTGTTTTACTATGAAAAGTTGGTAGGCTACATGCCGTCCAGCTTCGCAGATCTAGTATTCGCCGGGGAAAGAATCGAAGTAGGGTTGAAAAGAGGGAAGTTCGATTACGTTTCCTCCACAAGTGCCAATGCTAAAAGAATCGGAGCAACTGGGGCAAAAAGGAAAGAGGGAGATGCCCACGCTGTCACTTCGGCGCCCGCATGGGTCAAACCCCCCGTAGACATCTCATGGTACACATCAGTACGCGCAACATCATCCGAGCTTCTCAGCTTACGCCGGGAACTCCTCTAATTCAGCACCCGTGCAGCCTAAGGCACCCGTCCAAAGGGAGGCCCCCCAAGTTCCAACTCCAACCACGACTCGCCCGGCCGGAAATTCCAATGCAATGAGGAACTTTCCCCCGAGGCCAATTCCAGAATTCACCCCACTCCCAATGACGTATGAAGACCTCTTGCCGTCCCTCATCGCCAACCAACTGGCTGTAATAACTCCCGGGAAGATCTTCCAACCCCCTTTCCCAAAGTGGTATGATCCTAACGCAACTTGCACGTACCATGGGAATACCCCAGGGCATTCCATCGAAAAATGCTTGGCCCTTAAATACAAGGTCCAACATTTGATAGATGCTGGATGGCTGACATTCCAAGAGGGAGAGCGGTTAATGCCATTGAGTCAGATAGGCCGCGCAAGTCTAAACCTTTAAAGGATGTGGCAACCCCTAGGAGGTTTATCTTTGAGGCCCTACAAACGGGAGGTGTGATTCCCCACGGTGGGCATAAAGAGGATTCTTGTTTGTTGCATCCCGGCGAGCTACATAGCATGGAAACATGTTTGGCAGTAGAGGAATTGTTGCAGCGAATGATAGATCAAGGCCGACTGGAAGTCGGTGATGAGGGGAGGGAAGAGCAGCATATATTTATGCAATCCGTGGATGAGAGAAGTTTTGGAAGGCCTAAACCTTTGGTGATATATTTCACCAAGGGTGCAGCTTCACAAAAGCCCCGACACCCCTCAGCAGCTAAACCTGTCCCTTTCCCATACCAAAACAGCCACATAGAGGTACACACCTCCGAACAAAAAGGAAGAAAAAGCCACCGACATTAGTTCGTTGTCGGCCAAGGTAACCAATATCACGGGGCTGAGCGGTGTGACCCGCAGCGGTCACGTGTTTGCGCCACCCGACCTACCATTTCAGCCCAAGAACGTCAAGGGGAAGGCAAAGGTAGTGGAAGAACAAGATGATAAAACGCCCTCACTCCGAATGAGGATATTCCGATGAAAGGTCTTCCGGAGAAAAGGGATGGTTATGGCAAGAAGGAGGTGTCGCTAGAGGAAGCCAGCGAGTTTCTCCGCATAATTCAGCAGAGCGAGTTCAAGGTTATTGAGCAGCTCAACAAAACCCCGGCCAGGGTCTCGCTGTTGGAATTACTCATGAGCTCGGAGCCTCATCGGGCTTTGCTAGTAAAGGTTTTGAACAAAGCCCATGTGGCCTAAGATATCTCTGTAGAAGGCTTTGGGGGGCTCGTCAATAATATCACCGCCAACAACTATCTCGCCTTCACCGAAGAAGAAATCCCTGCTGAGGGAAAAAGGCATAACAAGGCTTTGCATGTATCAATCAAGTGTATGGACCACGTTGTAGCCAAGGTGCTCATCGATAATGGTTCCAGCTTAAACGTTGTCGCAACGTGCCCTTTTGCGGGCGAGCGAAGGCGAGGCTCACGGGTGCGCTTTCCAAAGGAGGAAAGATGCGCGGAGTCGCCACCAACATTTATTTGTGGAAAATGTCGGAAAAAACCGAAGGAAACCGGTCAAAATGAAAATTCTAAGTTCGGGAGTTGTATTTACGCTTGAGGAAGGTATTAGCACCTCTCACGTTTGTCTCAAAGGACAACAGCCTATTTTTTAGAATTGTGGAAATTGTATTACCTTAACTTTTATTTCTTTTTATTTTTTGAGGTCGACAAAAGCGGAGCTTTTGCTCCTACGTACCCTCCATCGAAGAGGAAATCAGACCTATGTAGTTCTTTCTTAAGCGTGAATCAAGCGATTCTTTTACTTTGAAAGGTGATCATTTTAAGGCGTTGGACCTTAAAAATGATCCATTTTACTTGGTAAGAAACTGAAATGATAAACTTTCAAAACCCTATTTTTGTGGACGAGCTTGACTAGGCGAGTTGATTTTAGCTTTAGTTTCACTTTAGTTATTAGTCAATTCAATTAAGAATGAGAAATCCCAAAGAGAAAACGTCCGATTGATTTTTCACTTTATTTTACTAAAAGGTATTTTTTTGATTATTATATTATTATTTTACCTCTTTTTTGATTTCCAATGTGGTTACGGCACGACCGAACGGTCGGAATTCATTTTAACCGAAATTAACAGATGATACAATTCAAACGATCGGTGGAAATTTATTTTATTTTTAGATTAGGCGAGAAATGACTTAAATAAATAGCTTAAGCACGTCAAAATGGGGTATAGAAAGCGAATGAAAACGAGAATAAAAATACATGAAACAAAATGTGGACCACCACGGGTACATAGAATGAATTGAAAAGCTCGGTTTGAGGTACTTACCCGTTGAAGACTGAAGAAAACGAAGAACGAACGATGAATGTTGAAGAACGGTCGAGAATCTTCACGTAATTACTCACGGAAACGTTACAGAAATGTTACGGAAGCGCCTCGGCTTGGATTTTCTTCACGGAAATAATTTTCCTCAGTAATTTCGAGAGAATGAGAAGTGCCAAGAGGGTTGAACCCCTTCTCCCTTCACTCCTCCCCCTATTTATAGCAAAATAGGGGAGGAGCTTGCCACCCAGCTCGCCCAGGTGAGCAAGGTTGCTTCCTCCAGAAGCAACAGCCTTCTGGAGGAAGAATCTGGAAGGCCCAGGTGGGCCTGATTGCTATTTGTACCCCCTTTTTACTAAATGCACCCCCCTCTACCTTTTTTGGTAATTCTTTTTCCGTAGCGTTACGAAAGTTTACGAATTTCGTAACGATACTTATTTTCCTTCCGCAAGGTTACGAGTCCTTACGAATTATGTATTTACTCTCTTTTTTAGCTTTCGAAGAAGTTACGAAAACTCACGGATTGCGAAAAATACCTCCTTTCGATTTTCGTCACATCACGAAATTTTCACGGATCGCGTAAGCCTGTTTCCTTTTGATTTTCGACACGTCTCGGGACTTCACATATTGTGCAACAAAGGGTGCCAAATATCTCGAAGCGGCCAATCAATGGTTGTATATCATCAAATTATAATCCCCGGACGAAATTAGGGTATGACAGTTGCCCCTCTTTACTTACCTCTCATCGGAGATAAGAGGAAAGCAAAGATAAGACACTGATTTCGTCCATCCTGCCCTTTCCGTGATGACGATTATCGTCTCTACTCCTTCTTTTTTGTTGTACAACACAAAACAAAATACAAACAACAACAAGAACAACGAATATAATGTACATATACACATATACACATGTTTGGCGAAGGAACCGATCCGGAAAACAACAGAAAAACATATTTCCCAGTCACCAGAGGCTCCGCTCTTGATAATGGAGGACACATGAACAGCGCTAGGCAATGACATTCATGGGGCTCCAAAAAAGGTGGAGAATGGAGGATTGCCTTAAGGGTCCACACTTAGGCAATCATGAAACATAGCTCCAAACTCGAAGGTGGAGGACACATGAATAGCGCTAGGCAATAACATTCATGGGGCTCCGAAAAAGGGGGAGAATGGAGGATTGCCTTGAGGGTCCGCACTTAGGCAATCATGAAACATAGCTCCAAACTCGAAGGTGGAGGACACATGAACAACGCTAGGCAACAACATTCATGGGGCTCCGAAAAAGGGGGAGAATGGAGGATTTCCTTGAGGGTCCGCACTTAGGCAATCATGAAACATAGCTCCAAACTCGAAGGTAGAGGACACATGAACAGCGCTAGGCAATAACATTCATGGGGCTCCGAAAAAGGGGGAGAATGGAGGATTGCCTTGAGGGTCCGCACTTAGGCAATCATGAAACATAGCTCCAAACTCGAAGGTGGAGGACACATGAACAGCGCTAGGCAACAACAATCATGGGGCTCCGAAAAAGGGGGAGAATGGAGGATTGCCTTGAGGGTCCGCACTTAGGCAATCATGAAACATAGCTCCAAACTCGAAGGTGGAGGACACATGAACAACGCTAGGCAACAACATTCATGGGGCTCCGAAAAAGGGGGAGAATGGAGGATTTCCTTGAGGGTCCGCACTTAGGCAATCATGAAACATAGCTCCAAACTCGAAGGTGGAGGACACATGAACAGCGCTAGTGTCGCAACCTACCCTTCGGCGGGAGGGCGACGCGAGACTCGCGGGATGCGTGTTCCACGAAAGGAATACGCGCGGAGTCGCCACCAACGTTTATTTGGGGAAAACGTCGGAAAAACCGGAAAAGACGAGATCTACGAACTTTTTAGTGAAAGGTTCGGGAGTTGTATTTACGCACGGGGAAGGTATTAGCACCCCACACGCCCGTCCCAAGGGACGGCAGCCTTTAATCGAATGTGCAAACATGACTTTGATTTTTATGTTCCCTTTTATGTTCTTATATCCTTTATACCCTTTTTATATTTTTTCCTTTTTTGTGGTCGACAAGGGTGTTTCCCTTTGCTCCTACGTATTCCTCAATTGGGATGAGAAAATCAGACCTACGTAGTTCTTTCGGAACAAAGTGTTTGGTTAAGTTGTTTTTTTGTCTTTTTTGCAAAATATGTTTTTTATTTGAACAAAAGGTCATTTAAGGTGTTGGACCATTAAACGGTCTTTTGATTTTGAAAGATGAGAAACGTTAAGGCGTTGGACCATTAACGATCTCTTGTTTTTGAAAGGAGAGAAACGTTAAGGCATTGGACCATTAACGATCTCTTGGGGTGGTCGACAAAAGCGGGGCTTTTGCTCCTACGTATCCCCAATGAGGAACTCAGACCTACGTAGTTCTTTCTTATCAAGTGATTCCTTTTTTACTTTAAGAGGTGATCATTTTAAGGTGTTGGACCTTAAAAATGACCCATTTTACTTAGTGAGAAATTGAAATGACAAACTTCAAAAGCCTATTTTTGTGGACGAGCTTGACTAGGCGAGTTGATTTTAGCCTTAGTTTCACTTTAGTTATTAATCAATTCGATTAAGAATGAGAAATCCCAAAGAGAAAACGTCCGATTGATTTTCCGCTTTATTTTACTAAAAGATGTCTTTTTGATTATTATATTATTTTCTACCTCTTTTTGATTTCCAACGTGGTTACGGCACGACCGAACGGTCGGAATTTATTTTAACCGAAGTTAACGGATAATATAATTCAAACGTTCGGTGGAAATTTATTTTATTTTTAAGTTAAGCGAGAAATGACTTAAGTAAAATGGCTTAAGCACGTCAACAGGGGGTATAAAAAGTAAACAAAACGAGAATAAAAATGCACGAAACACAATGTGGACCACTACGGGTTCATAGAATGAATCAAAAAGCTTGGTTCGAGGTACTTACCCGTTGAAGATCGAAGAACGACGAAGAACGAATGAAGAACGTCGAAGAACGGTTGAAACCTTTGCGAGATTCCTCACGGAAAACGTTACGGAAACGTTTCGGAAGCGCCTCGGCTTAGATTTTCTTCACGGAAACAATTTTTCCAAGCAAATTCGAAAGAGAGAGAAGTGCCTAAGGGGCTGGACCCCTTTTCTTCTTGCTTTCCTCCCCTATTTATAGCAAAATATGGGAGGTGGTTGCCGCCCAGCTCGCCCAGGCGAGCTCAGCTCGCCCAGGCGAGCAGGGTTGCTTCCTCCAGAAGCAACCGCCTTCTGGAGGGCCCAAATGGGCCTGGGTGCTATTTGCACCCCCATTTTTACTAAGTACACCCCCCCTCTGCTATTTTTTGGTGATTCTTTTTTCGTAAAGTTACGGAAACTTACGAATTTCGTAACGATACTTGTTTTCTTTCCGTAATGTTACGGAACCTTGCGGATTACATAATCATCCCCTTTTTGACTTACGGAATGTTACGGAACCTCACTTAATTATGCAACGATGCTTCCATTTGATTTCCGGTGCGTCACGGAAACTTACGGATTGTGCATCAATATTTTTTTGGTTTTTCGGCATGTCCTGGAATTTCATAAATTGCCTAATGATGGGTGCCAAGCACCTCACAAGGACCAAAGAATGGTCGCACGTCATCAAGCAAAGGTCCCCGGACGAAATTAGGGTATGACAGTTGCCCCTCTTTACTTGTCTTTTATTGGAGATAAAAGAAAAGTAAAGATAAGACACTAATTTCGTCCCTCTCGATTTGACGAGAGTCGCGGGTGACCATAAAATCTCCACATGCAAATGACTTGTTGTTCCCAGAATTTCACAAATTGCCTAATGATGGGTGCCAAGCACCTCACAAGGACCAAAGAATGGTCGCATGTCATCAAGCAAAGGTCCCCGAAAATCAGTGTATGACACTAATTTCGCTCCTCTCGGTTGACGAGAGTCGCGGGTGACCGTGACTTGTCGTTCCTAGGATTTCACAAATTGCCTAATGATGGGTGCCAAGCACCTCACAAGGACCAAAGAATGGTCACATGTCATCAAGCAAAGGTCCCCGAAAATCAGTGTATGACACTAATTTCGCTCCTCTCGGTTGACGAGAGTCGCGGGCGACCATGAAATTTCCGCATGTAAATGACTTTGTTGTTCCCGGAGGAACAAAAGGTGCAGAAGACTGTGTCAGCCCCTGCATGCTATCAAGCGTTCTGTCTTACAGATAGCAAAAGAATGGGTGCGAATAACCATAAGGTATCTCCGCGTATCATGGGTGCAGAATGACCAAACTTGGTCTCTGCTTGTCATCGGGCCCGCCGCCTCTGGATGACAAAAGGGTGCGAATAACCATAAGGTATCTCCGCGTATCATGGGTGCAGAATGACCAAACTTGGTCTCTGCTTGTCATCGGGCCCGCCGCCTCTGGATGACAAAAGGGTGCGAATAACCATAAGGTGTCTCCGCGTATCATGGGTGCAGAATGACCAAACTTGGTCTCTGCTTGTCATCGGGCCCGCCGCCTCTGGATGACAAAAGGGTGCGAATAACCATAAGGTATCTCCGCGTATCATGGGTGCAGAATGACCAAACTTGGTCTCTGCTTGTCATCGGGCCCGCCGCCTCTGGATGACAAAAAGGTGCGCGTCACATGACCTCAGGGTCAGTATGACAAAGATTATGGGGCGGCCGACAAAAGCAAAGCTCTCTCTCCTACGTATCCTCCAATGAGGAACTCAGACCTACGTAGTTCTGGATAACTTGTGAGACTTGAAAAGTCTCCATCGGAAAATGCTGACATCTCCGGAAAGGGCGCAGATGACCATATTGGTCTCTGCTTGTCAATCACACTTGGGATCACTGAATGACGAGGTGCGGATTACCGTAAGGTGTCTCCGCGGGCTACCAGCTCTTGAGTCATGGCGACAAAAGGCGGTGTGGTCGACAAAAGCGAGGCTCTTGCTCCTACGTATCCCCCAATGAGGAACTCAGACCTACGTAGTTCTGGATAACTTGTGAGACTTGAAAAAGTCTCGTTGTTTTCTCCACTAAAATGCAAACATGCTTTAGCAAAGAGACAAATATTCCAACTGATTTAGAGCAGCATATGCTTTTTTGAGTGACAAACAATGCGCCTACCAGGGAAGGAGAGTCTGCTGATGGGATCCCCCATAACCATAAATGAGATCTTGGATGTTAGCATTTCGTTTCTAAATGACCATTTAGAGGAAACACTGGGTTCGACAAAAATAGAAGAAATCCACTCAAAGTGTATCAATCTCGCACAGGTAAGTGTTTCATCCTAATTCCGAACCATAGATATGTCATGACTTGACTTTGCAAATTATTTCCTATCAAATCAAAAATTACATGCGTGATCACGGATCAATAGGGCTTCCCTTGGGAATGGGTTCTTTTGGTGGTTTCTTCTTTCGGTTTTTGTGTGTTTTTGGCTTTTTCTTTTTCTGTTTTTTTGTTTAGTGCGGGGCGAGAAAAAAGGTCGCTAGCGCACGGGATTTTGGTTGGTAATCAAAGGGAGAAGACTATTTTAGGTTGTGGTTCTCTTTCCTTCTTTTTTCGTTCATTTGGTGACAATTCTGTATTGTTCAGATATTGTCTGGTCAAAAGACCTTTCTGCACATTTCTTCTAGTTCTTTGATCAAGAACTTTCTTTCCTTCCTTTTTTACTTTCTCCTATTCTTTGGTTGGGAATTTTCTTTCTTTTCTTTTTGACTTTCTCTCTGATTGGAAATTTTCCTTCTTTTCTTTTTTTGCTTTCTCCCACTCTTTGATTGGGGAATTTTCCTTCTTTTTTTCTTTGATTGGAGATTTCCCTTCTCTTCTTTTTTGCTTCCGAGGGTAAGGATTGACATTCTCACCCTGGGTCAAGGTTCATGGTGAGTCAGGATTTTGGCTCAAGGTTTGTAGAATGGCTAGACATGATACATGTCGGGGTTTGGCTTGGTTCAAGGATAAAAAGGGATGCCCCACATTATTTCCATGACACAAATGCAAAAATGATGATTTAGAAACTTTATGCAAAACTGGTCATGCATGCACCTATGCGGACACTCAAGTGTCAAATTTTATGGTCATGTGATGCTAGGGCTCAGGATTTATTTCCTCTATTTTAATCAACCCAATGTTTCCAAAATATGTTCTTTTATCAATTTGTACATTCATCCGAGTCCATTTCGGGCGTCCGGGGAAATTTCACAGCATTCACCCTTCAGGTGTAGACACATTTTCCAAAAATTGGTTATGATCAATGAATTTTTTCAAAGAAAAGTTGGAAATCGTCTCTTTTCAAAAGCATGTCGTTTTTTAGCTAGACAACTTATTTTCTTTTTTTTTTTTTCACCTTTTTCCTTACTTGCCCTTTTTCTTATTTGCTCTCTTTTTCTTTTCACTTTCTTTTCTTTTCTATTTCATTTTCTTTCCTTTTCTATTTCATTTTCTTTCCTTTTCTATTTCATTTTCTTTCCTTTTCTATCATGATGATTTTTTTTTGTTTATTTTACATATATACTTTTGGACGATGTTCCTAAACGAGGAACTCTACACGGTTCCAGAATTTCAAACATCATCGATAGTAATGATATATAAATACTAACGCACCAATCTAAGCAAAAATGTATGCGCTGTACAAATGACAATCGAAACAACAAAAAACAAACGCTAGTCTCTCAAGTCAAAACAATAACATAGAATAAAAATGACAAAAGAAATATGAAAGAAAACATGAATCTGGGGATCTCCCAGTCACGTGTCTCCACTCCCTCCCTAAGAAGTCACAGCAAATCGGCCATCTCCTCATCCTCGTGGCTCTT